>NC_137060.1:17357916-17527916 GCF_032717465.1 Coenobita brevimanus | reverse complement strand
TTTCGGCACAAGGTGAAAGGCTTGATCGACAGGGAGGAGCCTCACTCTCGGTCAAGTCTATAACGCTGACGAAACTGGCCCTATTCTATCGCTCGGTGCCAACGAACACTCTCGCCGATGAGACGGAGAAGCGTGTACCTGGCCGCAAGCTTTCTAAGGAACGGATATCTGCTTTGTGTTGTGCCAATGCTAACGGCATGCACCGGCTTAAGCCCGTTATTGTTGGCCGTGCAAAGCAGCCTCGGTGCCTTCGTGGGGTGATGGATGTCCTTCCTGTCGTATGGTACCATTCTTTGAAAGCATGGTTCACAGCTGTGATTTTCAAAGACTGGTTTCACCATCACTTCGTCAAGGAGGTCATACATTACCAGACGAAGACACTGGGAATTCCTCGCGACCAGGTAAAGGCTCTCCTTCTCCTCGACAATGCACCTGCCCACCCGTGCGACAAGGACTTGGTTGCTGAGAATGGCCGTATTAGGTGCATGTTTCTGCCACCTAATACGACTGCTCTCATTCAACCAATGGACCAAGGAGTGATCGTGGCAACAAAGCGCCTGTACCGTCGGAAGTTCCTGGACGAGGTGATGGTGGTTCTCGAGGACGAGGGACGAGCGCAGGGAAGGACGTGACACTCGAGAGCAAGCGGACTTTGGAAAACCTTTCGCCGCTACAACATCAGAGTCTGCGCTGTACAACTGGGCTAGTGCATGGAAGGAAGTCCCTGTGAAAACTCTTGAAAATGGTTGGTCTCGTCTGCTTCTCGGAACAGATGTGGAGTACGATTTCCTAGGGTTTGACGTGGATGACTTCCATGCACGGCTACGTACTGCACGGCGAGCGATGTTGATGTGGACCGATGTTCGTGAGTGGTTGGACGACGACGAGCGATCCTGGGTATCAGACGTTGTCTGATATCGAGATCGCGTCTTCGGTTGCTGGTGTCAGTCCCGAACTTGAAGATTCCGACGACAGAAGGCGATGATGATGCAGACTCCGCCCAGCAGGACACTACTCCAGCCATCCCCAAGCTGAGCGCACTCCGGGAACATCTAGAGTTCGTCCTAGACTACCTGGAACACCCGGACTGCGACAGGGAGATGGGGCCCTTGGGACTCGTGGAGGAAGTGCGTGCTTTCCGGCAGCGCATCATCAATCGCCAGAATCGTCGGGCCTTGCGTCAGTCAACGATTGACAGTTTTTTCAGGCCCGTGACCCCCGCTGTGCCAAGCCCTGGTTCCACTCCGTTGCCTCCCCAAGACAGGCCCTCATGCTCCGAGCCACAGCCCAGCACATCAGCTACAGTGGAGTCACCGCTCGACGTGAGTTTGCGGCTGTCTTCAGAGTCTTCTGTAGTCGGTACGCCATCACCACTACCCACCGATGCACCCCTTGGACGCCTGCCAGTGATACTCTCGGGCTCTGACAGTGAATAAACAGCAAGAACTTCTCCACTAGACCACACGGGAATTTTGAGTGTTGTGCAGTGAAAAAAACGGTGTGTTGTGTTAAGGTTTTCAAGTTGGGAGAAAAGACTAAGTAGAAAAGAAATTTAACGTAACTAACCTTCTTTGTTTTGGCTTTGGAAACTTAAAAAACTTGGGAAAAGTTAATGTGCAACACTTAAATTTAATGGAACATTATTTGGACTAAAGTGAACACTGTGAAAAGAACGGACTTCTGTGTGTTAGTGACTAAGTTCAGTGCAAGACTTCAGGAAGAGTGTAGTGCAAGTGCTTCAGGAAATCGTTCTTACTGTCAGAGTCCGAGAGGAGGCGGTTATTCATCGAGGTGGCCAGGGACTTGCTGTAAGTAGCCAAAATGTTTCATGTTGTACTATTTTCCATACTATATTTACCAGAATGTTTCATATTGTATTTTTTTCCCATACTATACTTACCAGAAAGTGTCATACTGTACTTCTTTCCATACTAAACTTACCTCATGCATGTGCAGTAGGAATGTGTTTTTCAGAGTTCGGTTAGGTTCGGTTAGGTTAGGTTCGGTTAGAGTCCATAAGTACCAGAATGTTTATTAATGTATGAACATACTTCTAAACCCACATTTTATGTGTCTATTGCATTTATTTCAGTCATTTATGTGCCTTATTGGTGTGATTTGGGTGTTAAATAGGTGCTATGCATGTCCGGAGGGAGTTGTATAGGTGTTTCTCTGTGTTAGGGTCCGTAAGTACAAGTCCATAAGCTGGGGCCCAATATCCGGACAAAACCAATATCCGAACCTACCGATGGCTCTATTGATCCGGATATTGGAGTGATTACTGTATATATATATATATACATATACATATACATATATATATATATATATATATATATACATATACACATATATATATATATATATATATATATATATATATATATATATATATACAATCCCAGTTAACCGGGTGGCTTGGGGAATTTACCTTCCCGGTTACAGATTTTTCCCGTATTTCTGATTTTCAAGTCAAATCTATACAAAGGCTATCACAGCAGTAAATACAGTTCAGGTACTCACCAGTCACATTAGGGGTTACACTAAGAGATTCCGCCTGAAAAACTGCCTTGTAAACACACACCATGGTCATAACGCACGTGTGCAATGTCTAGCAACTTGCAGTACTGCAAATTACACCAGTCCATTGTTTACCGAATTACTGTATTCATTATATGTACTGTACTCATAAAAATTGAAAAATAAAATAAAGAAATAAAAGCTTGAACATTTATTAGTGAACTGATGATGTGTTAAGACTGCACTGTAGAATTATCACAACACTTGTGCCCTCACGTGAGTTTGTTTACGTTTCCGACTTCTTCTTCTTCCCTACCTGACCTCCATCACTCCACCCCTCACCCGCCACTCAGCTGTTTTGCAGAAAATAAAATAAATGATGTACGTATGAAATGGAGGCATATTATTTATTTTTCTTCCAACAAAGTAAACTTTCATTCCTATTAACATTTATATTCAGCCATTAGTGTTTTATAATGTTCGCCTTTTTCAAGTCTGTTGCATATGTCCAGCTTCTGTTTCAAGGTAAGCACGATACGCTTTACGTTTAGTTTGCACTTCAGGCATTTTGGAGTGTACAAATTACCGTCTATCAGAGGAACACAACAGCAAAAGACCTTGTTTACTGTCTGGTGGCAAAACGCAGACTGGTGATTTTTGGAGGGTGTGGAGGATGACTGAATTCAAGTAGGGGAAAGAGGGGGAGAGGAGGGGTGGTTAAGAGGATTTGCTAGGGATTTACATCAGCCGGAAATGCCTTCACCTCGCTTTGTCTGACTTCCCCAGCCTCACGTGACACAATCAAACGGCGGTTTGGCGGTCCATTCAAATTGGCGCACAGTTATAACTTACTGACATTTTTACCAGCCCTTGAATTTTCCCGTTGTTCTGAGTATTCCGTTTGTCTGGATACCGGATAGCTGGGATTGTACTGTATATATATATACATACATATATATATATATATATATATATATATATATATATATACATATATGTATATATATGTATATATATGTATATATATATATATATATATATATATATATATATATATATATATATATATATATATATATATGTATATATATATATATATATATATATATATATATATATATATATATATATATATATATATATATATATATATATATATATATATATATATATATGTATATATATATATATATATATTTATATATATATATATATATGTATATATATATATATATATATATATATATATATATATATATATATATATACACACACACACACAGTAAAACCTCTACAACTCAGCATAATACATGTGCAAGCCATGCCGAGTTAGCCTATTTGTCAAGTTGTAGGGATGAACTTTAAGTTCCCCCCCAGCACACACACAAAAAAGGAAAAGAATGGAAAAAAATTAAAAGTTTTTACAACAGACAGTAAAAGCTGCCTTACCATGATTCCATGCAGTTGTAGGGTGTATTCCAGGCATGGAGGAGGACTTTTGGTAGTTTTTGGAGGTGTTAGGGGGGCTCAAGATCACTTTTGGACACACCTTTACTGTACTGTACTTGACACTGTACACTATGTAAAGCACAATTAACACTATAAAGGCCATTACTGTAATGTATTTATCACTTGTACTGTACAATACTGGGGAACTAAACACTAAACACTTAAACATTACTGTACAACTCAGCATCTTACCGAGTTTGGGAAATTTTTGCCGACTCTCTTCCTCTCATGTGTGCATTTTTGGGAATTTTTGAATTTTGATTTTTTAAATGAATATTTTGGAGCCTTCCCGAGTTGTAGAGGTTTCCAACTTGAAGGATGACGAATTTTAGAGGTTTTACTGTATATATATATATATATATATATATATATATATATATATATACATACACAGTGTATATACTGTATATATACGATACAGTATACAGTGTATATGCTGCATATATATAGATCATGTATCCCCAACAGTGGTGTTTCTGCATGCATCAATGCGGCTTCGTAACTTGAAGAACAAGATTACCAACAAGGTGGAGAGTCTTGGCCTCAAGCGTACCCCAATGGGTGTCATTCTTGAAGCACTTGGACTGGAGCCTAGCATCATCATGTAGGCAAAATCTTTTTCTCAAACATTTGTAAAACAGAACTTGCATTCTTCATTTGTTTTATACCCCAGTGTTGATATTACTGTATTCTTTTGTGTGGGTTTGGGGCTGGCTTCTTATGTGAAATCTATGAGGTTGGCTTTTTTATCTGTAGACTGCTGGGTCGGCTTGTATATTTTTGTACTGCAGGGTTATCATACTTAAGGTTATACCCCAGTACTGACACTTTTCTGCTTCTATAATATGAAAGTTGGCATTTCTTATATGTCATTGTTGGCACACTTTATATGTTACCTGTTAAGAAGGAATGCTACATTATCTATATGTTGATGTGTATTTCCTAAGGCTGTATGGTATACTTCCCAAGGCTGTTTCATAGCTGCTTTCTGCTGGGAACTTTAAACTGAAGTTAAGATGAATTTGTGTTGTATTTCAGATAGCACCTCCTTGTTTGAGGGGTAAGAATTTGCTGAATTAAGTGCCATGTTTGCATCATATCTATTTTGACAGGATACGCTCAGTATTTTTTCATTTTCTTTCCCTTTTTTTTTTTTTTTTTTTTTTTGTCATAATTTTTAGTTGTTTTGGAGCTGAATAATAAATTCTTTTATTATAAGGGGAGAGTTATGGTGGCATTTTCATTGGTAGAAGGTTGAAATACATTTTTCTTGTGGGTTCTTTGGTTTTTGTAGCTGCCATGTTTTCAGTTGATGTTTGGTGATTTTGGTATTTGTTGTTACAGTAACCCCCTACCTTTTATAACTAATTATTATTATTTTTATTTTTATTTTTATTATTTTTATTACTTTTAATTAGTAACAGTCTGTATTGTCTGCCGTACTGCTCCTCATTCCTTGTAATGGTGACAATAGCCCATGCAGATTTGAAACTCTAACATCCATGGACATTTAATGTAACTGAGCTACTTTTCATGCTGCACATCCTGTATTTGAACTTTCTTAATATGTGTACAATATGATTAGTTTTCAAATTTTGTACACAAATTTAAACTGCTCCTGCTGATGATGTTAATAACAGAAAACTCCTGAATGGTGAAATACACTGATTATAGCTTGTGTGGCTTTATGTACAGGTACTGTATTCATTTTACCCCTAACTGGTCAAAATTGTCTTCTCTATATTGCATGTTGAGCTATAACAATATATAAAAATTAGAATATAATACTACTTGTGGAGAAGTGCTATGGAAATGATGTAGGGCTGTTGCCATGTCTTTCTGTTATGGAGCTACCTAAAATAAGCTTCAAATGGCCAAAAATTTGGGCCAGGTTAGTGTGAAAATAGTATACAGTGTACAGTCATTATCTGTACCTTATGCTCACTCTCTTCCCATTCCCCTAGTTTAAAGGAAGTCATAGCCAGTGTTTTAGAGAAACAAAGATCAGTTGTTAATAATTCAAAGCTTTCATAGACAACATGAGTAACTGTAATTGCAAACTGGTCTTTTACCATTCTAGCAAAGCTGCAAACCTCTTTTATACAGGTCTCCATTGTGTGTGAAACCTTAGCTATGACATCCTTTCAGCCATGGATAGAGATAAAGGGCAAGAGAAAATATGACTCATGAGAGTATCAGAGGAATATTCTATCAGCTACAGTTTCAGCTTGTTTTAAATTTTCAGGAAGTAATAAAAGGAAATTGGGTTAAAATGTATAGTAAACCCATAAGCAGAATGCTGTAATATAATGGCAATGAAGAGAATTTCCCAAAACTTTAAGCCATTACAACTGGTCAGTCATACATTAGGTAATATGGGTATTTTTAAGTATTTGGTTTCCATAGTCATAAAGAGGCCAGTGTTAATATAGGTATTGGATGAAGCCATATCCATTGTAGCTTTTCATGTTTTGGGAGGTTGCCCAAAGCATTCTGCATCAGAAATTTCCCTTGCAGAGGTAAGGAACATGAATGAGTACCTATCTGGAAATTTGTTACAAGGTACTGAAATTTGTTACAAGGTACTGAGTTGAAAGTAGATAATTATCTGTATTGCTTACTTAGTCCTATGAGGTAAGTCCTGCTCCTTTTCTCAAGATGGCATGATTAAATTTGAAGATCATAGAGAAGACATAAAGTTTGGTAACGTTTTCATTTGAGGGTTGTCCCTGTTTTAACCATCTTAAGGTAGTGAGTCACACATATTAAAATATGTATTTTTAGGATATTCTGCCATTGACATTGAATTGTTTCCTCAGTGTTAACTCCTTGTGTCCATATTATTTAATAACAGTCAGGCTGAATTCAAACAAGCTTTTAAGATTTTTCAAGGAGCAGGGTCTCCCAAGCCTAATTTTGATCCATCCAGTCATACATGAGGATTTGTGTGATAACTTCTCTACATTTTGCTGAGAGTTTGTGCATGATGCAGTTTTGACATCAGTCTACCTTGTGTAATGTGAGGGGTTGGCACAAAAGTGTTTTTTCTGCCAGTGCGTAGGAAGTAGCATTAAGGAATTATTGACAGTACTACCAAAATGTAAGTTGTGTGTGATCATATGTATTAGTGTGTTCTGTAGTTCTTTCATTTTCTAGGACCTCATCATATAGGTATTGATAAATATTATTTTTCATACTTCAGTTATGTGGTTCTAGAGATTTTTGAAGTACAGTAATGGTGTAATACTGTAGTATCTCAGAATAAGATCCTGGTGTTGTACAGAGGAAAAATCATTTTAAAGAGGCCAAAGTTTTGAGTACTGTGATATAATTTAGTTTTCTTGCATCAGAAGTTCAATAATCAAGAGTTGTGATAGTGCGTGGATTAAATATGGTTTTAAGATGCAATGAAATATTGCAGTTATAAGTGCGAGCACGTTGCGGCAGACATCATGCGAACATTCCTCAATTTAGAAAAACGTATAGAAGGGGAAGTACAGGAATGCATATCGACTGTGAATAGAAGGTAAGGTGAATGTGTAAAACAACGCTGACATGTCCCAAACACAGTAAAAAATTGAGCAGTTTTAGTTGGTGGTGGTTAAATTTACAGAGAACCTGAAAGGGCAGCACTGTATATTGTAGTAGGATATTGTATTAAGTAATTATTGCAGATAGTAACTGCATGACCTGCTCAGACAAATTCCATTGTTATGTAATTTGAATATTCTTTTATGCCAAATTATTTTGTTATCTGACTGGTGGATTGGTAAATGTAAAATTACTGTACCTGTACCTATCAGGTGGAACCAGGATTCTGGTGGCTTGAATGGTGAATGAATGTGTGTGTGGCCCATTTCATTGGGTATGTTTGGGGGACAGGATGACATGGAGGCGATTTGTTTGTGGCCACCCCAAACAGGATTGAGGCGTCTGGCAATAGATAGATAGATAAATGTTGTTGATTACTTCTTCCATTGGATTGGGCAAACTTGGGCCATCTGGATGTTAGTACTCCTCACCCTGCCTGAGGGTGGGAAAGGAGGTCTGGATGATGATGATGATGATGATAATAATACGTCTTCCACTGTTGTATTCTTTTCCTTCTTAGCTTTGCACAATGCCAGTGTCATAACTAGTGGGGTAAATCTGAGGTGTGAATATTATTGCCTTTTATGGCTTTGTGAATGCTACCTCGCCCCACCAGAAAACAAGCAAAAAAAAGAAACAGGATGCTGATCTTATTTCAGCATAGAAGATACGCTTCTTAGCCATCCATCCATTCATCATGCAATCCTATGTTGTCCAATGAGGAGCATAGGAGCCTGGGGCTAGGTAAGTTGGTCCTGACATTTAAGATGAGAGTGACCAGCCCCACTCATCCCTGGGTGGCATTGAGGTAAATCAATGTTTTGTTTACAATCTAACTCCTGAGGGTGTTGAGTTCGCAGTTCTCTTTCCTGATACCCTTTATCGCTTTAGCTTAACTGTTATTACTGTAGTTTTATTTTACACAACGGCTCCCATTATACAATGGAATATCCGTAGTTTTACCACACATCGGCTGGACCTCCGGTTTTTAATTTCTCAATATAACCCACTGATTTTCTGCCTACAAGAGACATGCCTCACCCCCCCCCCCATTCCGTCTTATTTATATCTGAGTCAACCCCATTCCCAGTATGATACCTGTCTCATGATACATATTGATGTTCCTTATCAAAACCTTTCTGTTATGACTACTATCAAATGTACCTTCGCCAGGGTGTTTCTGTCTCAGTGGGTTATAATGGTCCCACTGTGTTTTTCTTCTTCAGTACCTGACCTCGATCAACTTTTACATGACGTACCCCCTTCTATCCTACTTTTAGGTGATTTTAACTGTCAGAACCCCCTCTGAGGTGACTGTTTTAACTGCACGTGGGCTCTCCTCGGAGGATTTCCCCCTTGCCCATGATTTTTACATTTTTAACTCTGGTTCCCCAACCCATTTTTACAGCCATACTCAAACTTTCTTTGCCACTGACCTGTCCATCTGCACTCCAATGATTTCCTTGGACTTCACTTGGTCAGTCCTGAATGATTATTGTGCCACGAACCATTTCCCAGTCCTCCTAACCCCCACGTCTTACTGTCCGGTCCCCGGCCCTCCTCAATTGCGCTTTGATAGGGTAGATTGGGCAACCTTTACGTCCTAGGTTGTTCCTCCCACTCTCCCATGATCCCACTGCTTTGCTTTCCTGTTTCCGTGCCTTTCTTCATACGACTGCCCATGCCTCTATTCCGCGTACCTCCCGTCCTGTGTCATTGAAATGTGTGCCATGGTGGAATGACCAATGCACTTCAGCTCTCCAGGTCAAGAGGACCAGGTGGAAGAGCTTCCGCAGGAAAAAAGGCACTTCGTTGGAGATCCAAGCTTTTATAATTTTTCAACAAGCTAATGCCCTTCTTCGCCATACAATCTGTCGAGCAGAAAAGGATAGCTGGATGTCATATGTCTCTACTTTCATCTCGGACACCAATTCCACGGATATGGTCCTGCATCAGGAAAATAGCAGGTAAATGGTCACCTACCCCGACTCCAGTCCTCACCACCAATGATGGAGCCATAGGCGATGCTTTTCAGGTTGCCAATATTCTGGGTCACCATTTTAGCCAGATTAGCAATGGGTCCCATCTCCCCCCTACATTTTTAACAACCAAAAGGCATTCAGAACAGATGCCCTTACAGTTCACACTGTCGTCAGATGCAGCGTACAATGCCCCTGTCTCCAACTTGGAACTCAAAGCAGCTCTAACTGCTTGTGGTTCTACCTGTGAGGGACCTGACGGTGTACACTACGACTTGATAAAACAGCTGTCCCAGACAGCCCTTCTCTTTCTGCTTAGAATATGTAATGAATGGAGACGGGCCCACCTCCTATCATTCCTTAAACAGGGCAAATCTGGGTCATCACCTGGAGATTATCGCCTTATTGCTCTTGCTGTCTAAGCAAACTCATGGAATGTATGGTAAACTCTTGCCTAACATGGCATTTAGAATCACGTGGTGCGATCTTGTCCTTACCATATGGTTACTGCAAGGGGCGGAGTACCCTAGATCCCCTGATGAGGCTAGCAACCTTCATCCGACAAGCCTTCACTAACTCAAAGGTGGTCATAGCAGTGTTTTTTTTATCTCAAAAAAGTCTGATGATACAGTCTGTAAGTATAACATTCTCCGTGTCCTACAACACTCTTGGAATTATTGGCAGTTGAGTACACCGCTTCCCGTCTGATCAGCGAAGTTAAGCAACGTTGGGTCTGGTTAGTACTTGGATGGGTGACCGCCTGGGAACACCAGATGCTGTTGGCATCCCTACTTGTCAAGTGGGGTTGGTGGAGGATTAGTGCCCCTCCCTGTAAAACAATTAACTCTAAGCCCTTGGCCACCCTGTCTGGGATACATGGCGTCTGGCAATGAATGAATGAATGAATGGGTGTTTTCTTACAGAACTTTCTTTGTGACCGAACCTTCTGTGTATGCCTTTAGAATGTCTTATCCCGGTTTTATGTACAGCATGAGTGTGTCCCACAGGGACACACTCTTGCAATGAATGATATCATTTCATCTCTCCCACATGGTGTTCATGCTTCATTGTACATAGATGATTTTGTTATATATGCAGCTGGAGTGGATGTCTTGGCCTTACGAGCCCTACTTCAATCAGCTATAGATGCAGCTGCAGGGTGGGCCACGGATCATGGCTTTAAATTCTCCCCCACAAAATCCTGTGCTATAACTTTTATGACCCGTCATTCAATACCTCAACCCCCTCTTACGCTATATGGTACTCCCCTGCCATATCGTTTGTCAGCCCCTTTCCTTGGCCTTATCTTTGATTCTTGACTGACATGGTCCCTGCATCTCACTTCCCTCAAGACCTCCACTTCCCTCAGATTTTGGTTATTGCAAACTCTCAGTCACGTGTCCTGGGGTGCACCTTGTACAACTCTGCTCCGTCTCCGTCTTAGTTTTGTCGAAGATTGATTATGGCTGTCAGGTTTATGCTTCTGCCTCCTCTTCCTCTCTTCGGTTCCTAGATTCTGTTCACCATCATGGTTTATGTCTTGCATTGAGTGCTTTTTGCTCCACCCTGGTTGCGAGCCTGTATGTCGAGTTGGGTATACCCACTCTGTCCTCCAGACATGACAAGCTAACTCTCCGGTACCACATTCGCTTTCTTCAACACCCATCTACAGGTTTCCCTTCCTCAGTTACGCACCTCTCCCCTCATTTTCAGCCCTCGTTAGCTTCATCTTTTCCATGTAGGGTGTCTAATTCACTTGCATTCCTTTCTTTCCTCGCTATTTCAGTTCTTCCTCTGCGAGGTTCTGTGTTCCCGACTTGGCTTCTTCCTCGCCATACTGTTTGTGGCGCCCTGCTTTCTCGCCCAAAGTCCTCTTCCACCCCACAGGAACTCTATCATCATATTATGGATCATATGCGTTGTCACTCTTCAGCGACCTCAGTGTACACAGACAGCTCTTAAGTCTTCTGTGGGCTCAGGTTTTGCTGTTCTTTTCACAGACCATATCTATCAGATCTGCCTTCCATCAGTTGCCAGTATTTTCACTGCTGAACTGCTGGCCATTGTACATGCCCTTCATGTTATATACCGATCAACTTTACACACTTTTGTTATTTTCACAGATTCACTTTGTGCACTACATGGTATTCGGTCTATCCCCGGCAGTAACCTGCTAGTGTTGGAGATACAGGAATGGTTGTTCCGTATTACCACCAGATTGAAGTCTGTCTCCTTCTGTTGGGTCCCAAACCATGTTGGGTTACCAGGTAATGAGAGGGTTGACTACCTGGCACGTACAGTTGTCACCTTTTACTCTGTCACACCTCATCCTGTCCCAGCAACTGATTGTTTCCCGATTGTTACCTGTCTCCTTATCCAGCAGTGGCAAGCAGAATGGACGTCTACAACTGATAACAAACTCTGCTTCATCACACAGACTGTCATTCCTTGGCAGTCGTCGTCCGATCGCAACAGGCGTTGGGAAACAGCCCTAGCCCATCTGCGCCTTGGCCACACGCGGATCACACATGGCCTTCTAATGTCAGGAGGCACTCCTCCGATCTATCAATGTTGCTAGGTTCCAATCACGATCCACCATCTTTTGCTTGATTGCCCTCGGTTCCATGCCGTGCACAGACGTACTCTCCTGTTCCTTTGCTCCCTTGGACGTCCCCCTACCTTAACCAATCTTCTTGGTGAATCCCGTATGTTTCCCATCACGCACCTCATGCGCTCCTATCTCAAACCCGTATTTTGCCTCGCATTTAGTGTCTTCCCCTCTTTCCCCTCTACCTTTATTCCACTATGGCATATCCGTCATTTTTTATGCAGCGGTTTTAGTGCCATATAGTTCTCCTGGGCTTGTTGCTAGTCCTTCTTACTTACTTTATCGCTTTAGCCATCCTGTTTGTGTGAGTATTTTAATAGCTGAGTTGTATTCCCTTTTCTTTGTGTTGCAGTTTTTATATTCTCTGATTCCTCTAGTGCTCTGTCCCTTCTTCAGTCACCTGCTACTTCTCACCCTCTAGTCCTTCATATCTTGGAATGGTTGTTCAGTATCTTTTCTCATCGTAAATCAGTCCAGTTCTGTTGGGTCCAAGGACATGTAGGCATCGCAGGCAATGAACATGCTTATCAGTTGGCCCGCACAGTTGTTGCCAGGGATGCCTCCCCTTCCTTACTCATTCCAGTCAATGATTTCCTTCCTGCCCTTTTCCTTCATTAAACATTGGTGGCAGTCTTGTTGAGACTCTGTCATTAATAATAAATTCCATGTTGTTTAACTGTCATTAATAATAAATTCCATGTTGTTTAACTCTGTCATTAATAATAAATTCCATGTTGTTTAACTCTATTTCTCCCAGGTTGACTCTTTGTCACCGTATAGGTGGGAGACTCCTTTAGCTTGTCTTAGAATTGGTCATACTAGACTTGCCCACTCTGATGTCTGGTGGCCACCCTTCCCTCTGCAGTCATTGCAATACCATCCTCTCCCCACGCCACATTTTCCTTGATTGTCCTCTTTACGCTGTACAGCGATGTATTTCTTTTCCTTTCTTGTCTCACCTTCACCCTCTCCCCCTTCTTGCAGACTTCCTCCGAGAATCACCATATTTTTCCTTCCGTAATATCATATCCTTCCTTACCTCTGTTGGTCATCTTTCTGACATCTGATTCCTTTTCGTACTTCAGTAGCCTCATCTGTAATATGATGTACTGTACTTCTTCCATTGACCCATTTCTTTCATCACACCACATCTGTGCTCCTGGCCTGCCCAGCGCACACAACTTGTAGCTGATGATCCGGTTTTGTGCTGGATTTCGGCACTAGGTTTTCATTGTTCTTCTTTTTCAAACTACAAACCAGCTCTTGGAACCAATGAAGGTCTTTTAGTAGGAGAGCAACTGTGTACTTTTCAGGATCTTTTTTCAGGGTGAACAGTTTAGTACATCTGCCTACCCATCAAAAAAATATGAGCAGGCCATCCTTTACAAAATACTTGTAAAGGAAGAAACAGTACTAGCAAATGGATTTTCTGCAATGTTTACTGTGTCTTAAAACTGTACTGTATGTATATGTCATTATTATGCTTTCATTTAAAAGACAGTACTTTTGAAGTGAGAACATTTTTTGGCATTGTAGAATCAGTCCTAGACTTCTTATTAAGTTGTGTAAAAGGCCAAATAGCCAATCTCATATTATCCCCATGAATATGTTGGGGTTTTAGGGTAGGTTATATGTTTAGTTAGATCACCAGCCACCTTCCTATGTTGAAATTGCATAATTGAAAAGGGTAGTGGGAAACTAATCTACCCTCAAATTCAGTGGACTGTAGTGGCCTAGCTTCTGGCCACTAAACTTTGGATGGGGTAATATGGGACTGGCTCTTGTAGATTAGATTTAAACAGAATCGTGAAATAAGACATCCCAATTGCTCATGAACGTAGAACTGTAGGGGTGAAGTCTTGGATAGCCAGGCATTATTAGGTTCACTCTTTATGTATAAGCTAACACAGGCAGATTTTGTCTTGTGTATCAGCCTTAGGAAGTCAGTATCTAGCAGATGTGGTTGCCAAGATTTTAGGAAGATGAAGCAAGGTAAAAGTTGGTAACTTTTGCTGACACAGAGAACACCCCATGTGAACATGGGTGAGCAATGAATAAGTATGTGGTGGTAAAAAATATGTGTAGCATTAGTGGAGAGCAGAAAAGAGAAGTCTGTAACCTGTTAGCAATGGTTGCTGTTAACACTGTACAGATGAAAGGATAAAGAGGAAAAGAAAACATTGTTTATTAATCTGGAAAGTCAGTCGAGGAAGCTTATTGGTAGTTTAAGGAAATATTCTAGCTCCTCTTCCTTATTGATTTATTTAGCATATAGCTTCTTAATGCTTTTCAGTAAAATACCTTTTTTGTATTTTTTCATTCTTGTTAACAACATGAGGATGTTCATCATCTATTTGATTTTCAAGTTGAAGGAGCTAAATTAAGCATTTACTAACCCCCATACTGTACAAAAAAAAAAAAAAAAAAAAAAAACTTAGCAGTGTCAAAGTGTTTGTTTTGTTGACTCTAGTAAAGTTATAAAGTCATTTTTTTTACCAAAATGGTAGTTTGTGTCCACAGTATGCAATAATAGCATCTTTGTACTGTACAGTACAAGAAAATTGTATCCTAGTACTCTACAGTACAAGAGAATGTTTATTTTGTATTCAGAAATAAGTGGTTAGGAAAAAGTGTTAGAAAGCCTTCTAAGATGGTTTGTCACATAACTGTTTGATCAGTGAATTTTTTTTCTTTCCCTCCTCACTTCTTATCTTTAGATGTTTCATCAGCACTCACATATTGCAAGTTAGGAGATCCTTGGTGTGCTCATCCTTTACTCCTCAGCTGTATGACTTTTTTCTTTTGAAGGCTGTGGTTCAAGTATGCAAGGTAGAACTTCCTGGATCCTAACCCAAATGAGAAACTTCAACCCATCACCGAAGATGAAATAGATTGGAGCTCTGATTTATGAGCATGAATTTCTAGATTTTTAAGAAACTTAGTTTCATGGTGCATGTTATATATATTTGCTATCATCCACATACTAGGAAGGGAAGGCAAAAACAAACTTCCTTTATTTCATTATGACTTCTCTGTAGGAGTAAAGCACGCCACTTCTTGTTTGTGTATTGAGAAGAGTTAATTATTTTCACGATGGCATGTAGCCTTTCCTTAATGATTATCCTGCATTTTGTATACCTGAAAAGTTTAAAATAATGTGCCTTGTTAAACAATTATATATAAAATCAGAACACTGCTCATGCATCAAAATTTTTTTTTTTTTTTTTTTTTTTTTTTTTTTTTTTTTACATCTCCCATGAGGGAGTAAGGCACTAGAGATGATAATGATAAGTTTAGAAATAAAGTTTCCATTATTGCTTAATTTTAGCATGTGTTCAGTTGTAAAAGGGACATTATAAGAAGGGTAGGAATGTTCAAATAATATTTGCCCAGTACCTTCACTTAACCAAAGCAGAATAAAATGTGGTACCATAGTTATAAAAACTAGAGAAATTTGTCCCCTGACAAAAGAGGTTAAACACTTGAATCAGAATAATGCATGATCTTTGATGGTACCCTGCATGCTTTTAAACCCATGAAGAACAACTTATATGGAACTTGTGGGTGGTTAAAAAAAAAAGAAAAAAAAAAAAAATGTATTTTCCACTCATTTGAAGGAAACTTAAGTGACTGCCTGGGGTAGGGTGGCTCAGTGATAAAGCATAGGACTCGGAACTGGGGGGTCGTGAGTTTGAGCCACGCTTGGTAACTGCCATGCCGGGAGGGGTAGCGCCTTCCTGTCACCTAGCAGGGCTATATGATCTAGTAAGGTCTAGCTTGGGGGAATATTTCTCTTTCCCATCAGTGATTGCCAAGTATAACCAGCAGTTGTACAGTTGTTGTTGATCATCATCATTCTGTTTGCCCAAGCAGACCCATCAAGTGCAGGCAAGCAGTGATCCCTGCAGTGCTGTCTCCCTTGGAGTGAACTGATGTTCCCTTGTGGCTGACAGCATCCTGTCACAGTGAGGCCTGAGGATTACTGTGGAGGTTTGGTTCCTGAATGGACACTGCATTTGTTTCCATTCTGTTAACAGGGGCACCATTGCAGGCCCCATTTCACTCCATAATTTGGTTACAGTACAGTATATGGTTACCACCCAGCATTGTAAATAGTTTCCTGGGTTTCAAGAATCTATTAGGCTTGTCACTCAGTGTAGAACAACTAGAAGTGGAAAGAAGACCAATAAAAAATGACAGGAAGGAAAAGAAGTACAGTAGGAGGAGAGCAAGTCACAGATGGAATGAGAAAGGGGAAGGAAGAAACAGGTAGCACTCCATAAGTCAGTGGATTATGGTTGCCACCACCTATCACCTAGTTGTATAGTATTAGTACTTGTATGTCATTGAAGATAACATCACTTCCACTTTTGATGTTTGGGTACTCTTACTACAAGGAAGTGAGGCACAGTATTGATTTTGCACTTTACCAGCAAACACATTTGTTAATGAAGATTATGCACAATGTATAGCATTTTTTTTTTTTTTTTTTTTTTTTTTTTTTTTTTTTTCAAATGCAGTATTTGGGTGAAATATGACAGGAGCAGCAAAAATGTCTTCTCGGATACTCCATTTGGATAAAATACGATGACAGTACGTAGATTGCAAAAATGAAAACCAGTATATACCATACCAACTGTGGAAAGTATTGTACAGTACAGTATTTACAAACATGTTATGTAAGCATATCCAGGATGAAGGGGAGTGTACCAGTAGTACACATGTTATGCATCATCGTCCCAGAGAGTTGAGAGGAAGATGGGGGTATAAAAAAAAATGTTGACCTTTCATACTCTCAGTCTTACATAACAGACACTGGCACAACTTTGGGGGAGAAGTGTTGGGGCATGTGACCTCCCAGTTTTCAGCAGACCAGTGATTACTGTACTTGCAATAAAAGAACAGTGTTTACCAAAATACATACAACAAACATCCTTCATAAATGGTGCCACAGAACTGTTTCAGTGAGAATAGGGATTTGGTTATAAATTCTAAGGAATTCAAACCTGGGGTGTTTCCACCAGGAATTTAGTCCCCCTCTCCCCTTTTCAAAGTGCTAGATGCAGCCTTGCTGGCATACAGCAAATGGTATACTGTGAATAACTGATGCCTTCCCAAATGGCCCACAGTCAGTTTAAATTATGTAATTACAGTACTTAAAAACCATTTTGCAGCGCCCTTTACCCCTCCGTGGCTGCCAGTATCAAATGACATTTAGCTGATAAATGGCCGCAGGTGTCGTTTGAACACAGCCTATAAAAGACAGTGAAAATTTTGGGGAAGTGAATGAACATTCTTAACGTCTTCAGACTGACCAACACTACACCCCCATACATCCTATCAAGCAGTTCAGAGCCTGTTGTTGTGATGAGTGGATTTTCTGTTTTTTAGTTCGTGGCCATGCCTAAACAAGCACAACTACACCCATTATCTCAACCCAAACAGAAAATATCATCTTTGTCTTCCCTTGCGAAACATACACAACCACCCTGTTTACAATTATGAATAAATACAGGCATAAGCAAAAAAGTCATGATAATAAGAGAAAGATACATTTTTGTCATGGTATCTTTACCTATTTGCTCAGGTTTTGTTGTACTGGTTTGGATTATTCGAAGACTTGTAGAAAACTGTGAAAACTTTTGGGAAGTGAACAAATATCTAGGACACGAAACTGACCTTCACTTCACGCTCTCACACCTCATTTGTCAGTTCACCACCTGCTGCCGTGATGAGTGGATGTAAGATTTTTTCGCTCATGGCCATGCCTAAACACACACAGTTATACCCATTATCTCGACCCAGACAGAAAATGTCATCTTTCTCCTCCCTTGCAAAATGCGTACAACCACCCTGTTTACAGTTATAAGCAACACAGAGGTAAACAAAAAAGACATGATAATAAAAGAAAAATTAATTTTTGTTTGGTATCTTTACCAATTTGCTCAGATTTGTTGTACTGTTTTGAATCATTTTACATATTCTTTGCCCTTTACAAGCATGACAGGATAGTTTTCCGTGTTCATGTGATGCTTTCGTGGATGGAAAGGCCTCCCTTCCCTTCCTGGTAATCAGCTTGTGCAAGGTGCGAATGGTAGGTCGTCTGGCATTTCAACCCTCACTGTCCAGCCTGTACACTTGAGGGATGACACATATTTCATTTAGGTCTGAAAGCAGAAACTCTCGCCTCCCTTTTCCAACAGACTCCACCACCCAGACTACAAAAATAAGTCGTTACTACCATCAACACAAGAAACACCAAAAAATGCAAATGAATTCATAATATGATTTTTAAAATTCAAACCTTGCATATTATGTACAGAAAAACTTCAAAATACACATATCTAGTTATTTCACACCTTTTCAGCACCATTGACAATGTTTTTGGTTACAAAAAAAGTGCGATGTTGCATCACTGCAATACCTACATGTGACTAGTATCAGCTGCCTAAATTTATGCAACTTCTGCATTCGATTGCACGCCACAGGATGGGTCTAGCAAGCTGAAATTTGCACTGCCAAGTGCATCAGCACTTCCTCTTCAATATGGCAAAGGAAAAAAATCAATTTTCAAAACTTCAGAAAATGGCCCCAGCGTCGGCCAGGGGAGCACACAAAATTCAGGACTTACAGCCACGGAGGGGTTAAACATCATCAGGCTTTATAATCTGCCTCTTTAAAGTGTATTTTGAAATTGCTTGTCAACATAGTTTGTTAAGCCATTTCTGAATACAGTACACCGTAAGTAAGTGTATAGTACAGTATTTTGAGATGATTTAGCACTCTGCATATAACTGTAATTGCTAATAGTAAAACATTGAGTAAGGAGGGCAGGCTGTTCTGTATTTTGATTCTTAAGGGACCTTCTCAGAAATTTTGTAAATGCTGTGAATGGAATGATGTCTAAAATATATACTGTTGTATCTGACTGAGGACGTGGGAGGGGAGTAGGTATCAGACAACCCCAGGGTCCCCGTAGGTACACCTGTGTTATGATTGGAACTGGTATCAGTGTGAAAGAAACTCAGATGACGGTAAATAATCCCACTTCCAACCAGCAAGGATACCTGGTCTGTCTGTTTCTTTTTGTCAGTTATATGTACAGTAAACCCTCAAAGATCCAGACCAATTGGGGCTATAACCCTGTCCGGATCACGAAAAATCCGGATCTTCCAGAAATTATATAAATTTGCTCATATGAAAGAAAACTTATGGTGGTTTAGGTATAACTTAATGCAAAATAAAAACAAACTGTTATTTTTTATATTCATCTTGCCAAAGTGTCAACTGCCTCAGCTCATTGTCCCCTCAAGGCCACGTTCTCCCCCCCCCCCCACATTCACATGTGTGCGCCTCACAAAAGGATACCGGAGAACCGATAAAATTTAAATTAAATTTAATACGGTATAAAATTAATAGGATGGTATAATAATGTGTTCAAATATTTTTTTCATAAATTTTAATTAATAAATTGTGTATCTTGTAGCCTATGTTTTAAATTGAAAATTTGCCAAGAAATGGTCCGGATCTTCACAAAATCCGGATCTTTGAAGCCCGGATCTTTGAGGGTTTACTGTACTTCGTTTTCAAATCTTATTTTGTGGCATTTTTTACTTTTTCATTTATTACTAAAAACTACTGTCCTTTACCTAAAATTAGATATGTTTTCCCTAAACTAAAGTACAGCATGAGATAAATCCTAAAATAATTTTTGTTCATAAAAATTCTTTTCTTTTGCACCTCAATAATTCTCGCTTTTTCCTTTTTTGCTTTTGTTTTTGTAGGTCTCGCACAAGTCTTGATGGGAGTGCCAATATTCTCGACTCATTGTCCAAGATGGCATCGAGCAAGACCAGCTAACTCCCTGAACAACATAGTTAAGTGTTAGTCTTGGTCCAGGTACAATATTTCCTTTACAGTATTTTTGATTGAGAAATTTTGCAAGAGGAGGGAAGATAAACAGAATACTTCATATTATCTTATTGTATCAAGGTCACTGTGTGTAATGGAACTGTTGATCTGTACTCGCTCACTCATCCACATATTATCTCTGCATTCCATAATTTTTTCAGACTGCACTATATTCTTATCACACAATATAGATCTTACCACTGCCTGTAATCTTATCATTCTATCTCATGCCACATAATACTAACCACATTTGTTTTGTTAGCCATGTATTATCACAATCCACATTCTTCATTGCCAATTAGGTTTCCTGCACATCATTATCACTACTCATATGTCAAGCCTCTTACACCAACTGTTCAGAAATATCCAGCTCCTAATGTTTGTCTTACCAGTATTTAATTTCAATTTCTCTTTCTCACTCATTTTTGAAGAGCTTGACTAATTTATTACTGTTACCCACTACCGTTGTGCATGTCTTTTCATTACTTAGTGCCATATGGCCTCTGATGCCACTTGCCAGTTTATTCTTTAATTCAGCTCAGTTCAGTACTGTCTGTCCCATATCTTGCATTGTAGCATTTGTCTTACTACCAGTTTGTTCCACATTGGTCTGTCCCTTTTTGGTACCTTCCACTCTACTCTCATGTCACTGTTCCTCATTTTAAAGCACCATGGAATGATACTAACAAGTTTGATATCAAAGTGATAACTTAGTGGGGGGTTGGTTGTATGTAACCTCTTTATGCATTGTGCAAGGTTGAATTATGATACAGTTCATTAGTTACTGTATTATTTTAGATTAATAGTCTCATAGCTTGCTTATGGCATCAGAAGTACACATATCACCTAAAGCTTGGCTGTTCTAGTTAGTGGATTCTCTGTTACATTAACTTCTTGGTGACCACATGTATAATGTTATCTGTATCATAAATTTTGTTTGAAAGTTTGTTTTCCAACCTGCTGCTGGAAAACACAGTTCAGCTTTTTCATACTTCAGGGTAGGATGGTAACTCTGGATAATTTTTTTCTCATTTATATACCTGAAGGACATACAAGATGGCAGCTATCACGTTGCAAGTACAGTATTGACAGAATTGGGGAGATTTTGGCTTGTACTATCCAGACACATCATGAATGGCGCAAGTGGTTATAAAATTTTTTAAATTTCTTTTACATAAAAGGACTCTACCCAAGAAATTTGTTATAATCCGGCTGAAAAGGTTCAGGCAAAGTCAAACTTGGTTGAACTTCCTTAGATAAATGTGAAAGGTTTGGGGTAGATTACCAATAGGTCCTACAATCACATCTTGATCCTTCAATGATGTCTTGATAAAAAGTTTAACAGAATACCTGTTAACTTGTTTCTTGCTGAATATCATGTTGAGTTGTAATCTTGTGGGGCAGGAGGCACGAACCCTCTTGTCATTGCATTTATGGATGATGCCTGTTGATATTATCTAGGTTATTGATGTGTCAGTTTTCAAAGGACAAATTAATTATTAAAAAAAAATACTAAGGTGTAATATACAAAATAAATCTCTCTGAAAGAAGTGCGAGGAAGTCTTCCAAGCTGATGAAAATATAACCTGTTATATGACAGAAGGAGGTTTGTGCATTCTATTAGGTCTTATCATTATGCTGTTTATTACATATTTTTAATCTGAGGCTGTACACAAAGTATAGTCCTTCCTCCTATAACGCGGCTAATATAGACTGACAACAAGCCACGGTATACAGTACTTTTCCATGTTATGCATTCGATATGTTTTCATTATAAAGGGCTAGCCTAGACTGGACATTTGCTAAAGTCACCCTTTTCACCCCAAATATCAACCAAACCCTCCAAAAAAAAAAGCTACTGACATTCACTCTGGTACTCATTCACAGCAAGTTATTAAAAATACATAACAACGGTTCCTAGATATAAATAAAAAAAAAAAGTTAAGGTCACTGGCTCTGACAGGTAACAGTGCTCTGTACTTCAGAAGTGGGCACAAGGCAGGAGACCACCAAAAAACAATGAAGGACACCCCCTGCGGCTAATGGGGGTATGTATGGATGTGATGTGATGTGATGTGACCAGTCACAGTGTATCGCTCGCCTGATGTCATCACGCGCGACATTTGACTTTCAGTGGGCCTTCTGAGCTCCGACACCTGACAACTCGCCACAGTATATCTGTTTGTGACTGCGGTATATATTTTTTGGTCACACTGCAAGTGACCGCATAAGTCCAGATCCGTGTCATATTGTACAATACCTCGTTATATGAGGATTGACTGTACTTCAGTTATGCTATATAATTAGGTTGAAATCTTTTTTACTATGTTTTTACTATATTTTCTTCAAAACTTCCACACTAATCCCTATGTCGCTCTGTTGAAAGGTGCTCTTAGCCGCAAAGCTAGGGGTGGTTCTTTGCCAGTAGTTGATGGGTCTGCTCAGCCAGAAAGACTGGGTTTGGTCAGCAACAACAACAACAACGTCTCATTAAATGATCTTGAATTGCCAAACTTTTATAGTCTAAGCAGTGGATCTGATAACATGTGTAACTTCAAAAATTATAGTGCCTTGGGTATACAATGTACATACAGTAATATGGTGTGTGATGTAACAGTTTAATTATTCACAAATTCTGTATTGTTCTGATTATGATTATTTACCTTTTCATAATCCAAAGGCTAATTGGTAAGAGTTGTTTTGTTTGGGCAACCCACATACCAGTACTACCCCAGCCTACAAAAACTCAGTCTTATTTGTTTTAGCTTGATGTTAGTAAAGGTCATATGCTTAAAACTTGCTTTGTGAAGGAGATGGCAAGGCCCCATAATATTTGGCCGTAATTTCTGAAGCACATAGTGAAGACTGATTGTGTTTGGTGTGTATATCATTATTTACTTCAGCCTGTACTATTGGGCACAAGCCAAAAATATGAAGTACAGTAATCACTTGCATTCCGTCAAGTCATAAAAGTTAGGGACTTGTCCTCCCCATAACAATTTTACTTTAAGCTTATAGCTATAAGTCGTGACTTAAGCTTGGTTTTACAATATCCAATCGTATGTTTACTATATATAGCCAGAAGGTCTTGATGGTTGTTACATCAGTTCAAGATGGGAAACATGAAGATGAGAAAGAGCTAATAATAAAAAGTACTGTACTCATAAAAATATGCAGCTCCAGAAACACGGGTTTTGTCATGCATCGTAAGCAAAGCTCCTAGTTGTGTATAATCAGCTTTAGAGTGTTAATCTTTATAAAACCATATTTATAAAAGCAGAAAATTGGATTGTCAGTTTTTTTGCTAGCTTGCCCTCCTTCCATATGAATTCAAAACATTGTGTGTATAAGGACAGTTGACTCATTTGAATGTAGAGTGCATTTCAATCTTGAATTCAGCATTTTTTAACTTACTTTTTGTGCTTCAGTATGAGGTTGGAGCAGTTTAAGTTGCCTCGCCGGTGAACAAGTGTAATGAGCAATAACATGTCATTCTGTTATCCCTTGTTCCTCATGTCTCTTATCCCATGCACCTGAAAAATAGAAATAAGTACTATGATGTTATCTTCTGCACTTCATCTACTTTTGTCAAGCATTTAAGCTTATGGATTATTAAGTACTGTACTGTGTTTGTGTCCATTGAGGTTAGCATCATGACGTGAAGGCCGGTCAAGTAGTGATGGGTATTAAAATCTTTAATTCAGTAAATAATTAGGATTCACATTAGCAGTTTCAACATGCTGGGTAACCAAAACAACTACTAGGTTAAGTTTTCAAAGACAAGTACTGTAGTAGGTGAATATTAATAAAAGTTGTAACTAACTGCATTATTTACACATAGTTATGTAAAAAGTAGCACTTGTATGGTACAGTATACCTGTACTGTATTGTAGTGCTGGATGTAAATAGGGAAAACCTTTCAGTAATTTGCACCGTGATTCTAGACTGATATTACATACAGTTATTTTAATAGTACTGTATGATGAATCACTGAAAATAGTGTTATAAAAAAAAAGTGGTGGATCACCTTCCTTCACAGTGACAAGTGTCATAAGAATTTGTGCATCATGTCCCATTTGTGATATGTCATGGTTAGTGTATGCTTGCCTCACATTTAGTGCTGTATATACAGTAGGAACACAGTCATATCTTATAGTGGTCATTTGGATCATTTTGAAAATACAGAACTGTCTACCTTCTTTGTCAGTTACATAAATTGTATAGAAATTGATTTGTTTTTCACATGGTAAAGCAGTTTCAAGAGCCATTTTCATATACAACATAATTTTCAGTATTACCAAAAGATATATCCAAATAAGTCAACTCTTGTTTCAGTATTTTGACATCTGTTCCTTCCATAAAAATGTGCCATTTATTAATTTTGCCTAGGCACTTTTATGTACAGTACTGTATTGGACAAAAATAAAGGTAGTGGACTACACTACATGATTTTAGTAGCCTCGCCAAATATCCATCCATCGCCCAATGCATCATTCCTACATCAGGAGCATAGGGGCCAGAGGCTAGGCTGCAAAGTCCAGGCATTCAAAGTGAGTAACCAGTTGCAACCCCTGAGAGGCATAATATGAGTAATAAAAACCAGTCCTAATTCATTTCATGTCATTTGTAAAGACTTCAACATGCTTGCGTGCATTGGCCTTGGTCACTTAACGGTGGCAATCCATGTTGCTTGATCTGTGGCAGTCTCCTTGTTCAGTCTCTTATCTCTGAGGTCACACTCTATGACCTCGTCTCATGTCTTTTTTGGTCACCTCTCTCAACCCTGCACTTAGTGTTCATACTTTTTGACCTCTCATCACAACACCAGTACACTCCAGTCCCATCCTGCCTCTTAACTCTACCATCATAAACCTTGATCCCCCAGGCCTCTCATTCAAGGACTCACTGTACATCTATCTAATCATTGCCATATCTGTATGCTTGAGCCTGTGATTATGCGCTTCCATTACTGTCCAGGTTTCACTACCATGCAGCATTACACTCATAACACTTGCTGCATACAAAGATCCCTTAGCATGGAGAGAGAGCTCTCTCAGTGTCAGGAGAGGCAACAGCTCCCTAAACATCTTCTAATGACTCCCCACTCAAGCCACATAACTACAGTGCACTCACTAGTTTTGTGAAATATACGGTACTTTCGTGAAATAGCAGTTTTGTGATGCAGATGAATGTTCTTCTGCAAGAACTCTCGCAATTTTACTGAAAGCTTCGAGAACCCTGGTGGTGAGTAATCGCATGCATACCCATCTCCTCAGTCACTTGTTCATGACACTGGTGATTTTGAGAGCTCTCACTGGATTTTGAGGGCTTTGATGTTGAGGAATCGGGAAGTGGTGGTGTGGGGGACTCAACAGTGGTGGTAGGGAGTGCAGGTGGTAAATAACCGCCACTCCCAGCCTCGGAACTCATCTTCAAGCCTCATCAAGCAGTTCAGCCTATGTGTCAATATTAGTAAGGTCTTCAGTATTACGGTTCAGTAATACAGTATAGTATATGTCTGATTAACTGTATGTAATTCATGGTAGGAATATTGTGTCATTAATGGGTAGCTAAGGGGGAATAAGATGGCTGACCTTGGAACCAGTTACCACTACTACATGTAAAGTATACACACAGGTTTCGTGAGTTTTAGTTTCACGACGCGATTGTGGTACTAATTAGGCACGAAACTAGTGAGTGCACTGTAGATCCAACCCCACCTCCAGCACATAACATGTCTCCCATCTAACAAAACTTCCACATGCTCAAGAAACCAACAAGATCAATCCTGTCACACCAGACAATTTCCACATGCTCTCCCCAACACACCGCACACATGAAATCAGCATTATCTCGCAGTTTACGTGTAATATCATTACAACTCATATGCACCCACTTATCACAAACACAGCACAAGATGGAATGATTTCCCATGCCCTTGTGGCAAACCTAATTTTACTAATGAAACCTAATTCTACTGACTATGAAAAATCCTTCAACTATCTTACTTCTAAGATGGAACACATTCTATCCATTTCTGCTTTCACTGAAATCTACATTCTAGGAGATTTCAATGTTCACCACCACCTTTGGCTCTCCTGTCTTTTCACTGATCCTGGTGAACAAGCCTACATCTTTTCTATCCTTAATGGCCTAGAACAGCCTGTACAGCACCATGTCCTTGGAGAGAGTTCCAACATACTTGACCTCTTCCTTACAACTAATCCTTCTGCTTATGCTGTTAATCTTTTCTCTCCTTTGGGCTCCTTCGATCACAACCTTATCACCTTAACGTGTCCTATTGCTCCAGTACGGCCTGTGGATCCTCCAAAGAAACGTCGGTTGTGGCACTTTGAAGCCGCTGATTGGGAGGCCCTCAGGCTTCCATGGCTGAGAGCCATCTGAGTGTGCTTTGCACATTACGGAGGTTATTCTCTCGGGCATGGAAGCATACATTCCTTTCTCATATCCTCTGACTAATGCAAAAAAAACGTGGTTTAATCATGCTTGTTTTAATGCTGTCCACAACAAGGAGAATGCCTACAAAAGGTACCAGAGCCAACTCACTCCTGAATCTCATCTGTTTTATGTTTATGCCCAGAATCATGCTAAATCTGTTCTTCACTCTGCTAAAAATAATTTCATCTCTACTAAATGCTCTGAGCTCTCCAACTTGAATTCTTTCCGCTCCTTCTGGCACCCTGCTAAGACTTTCTCCTCCAATTCCACTTTAGACGATTCCGGCGCTGTCCCTCCATCACATCCCCCCTCTGACTTCCTCATGGTTGACATTAAAATTTCTTCAATCGATGTATTCTCTGCCATCACTGGCCTCAGTACTAAGAAGGCATATGGGCCTGATGGGTTCCTTCCTGTTGTCCTCAAGAACTGTGTTTCTGTGCTTACACCCCGTCTAGGTAAACTCTTTTGCCTTTGTCTATCAACTTGTACCTTTTCTTCTTGCCAGAAGTTTGCTCTCATTCAGCCTGTCCCAAAGAAGGGTGACCATTCCCAGCCGTCTGACTATCGTCCAATGGCTTTAACATCCTGTATCTAAAAAGTTTTTGAGCCTATTCTTAACAAAAAAAATTTTAAAGCATCTTTCCTATCACAACCTTCTTTCTGATCGTCAGTATGAATTCTGCCAGGGATGTTCCACTGGTGATCTTCTCACCTGCCTTTCAGACTCCTGGTTATCCTCCTTTCGAGACTTTGGTGAAAGCTTTGCCAGTGCGCTTGACATTTCAAAGGCTTTCAGTCAAGGCTGGCATGAATCTGTAATTTCCAAACTGTTCTCTTACAGTTTCTATCCTTCTATCTGTGCCTTTACCTCTACCTTCCTTTCTGGTCGTTCTGTAGCTCCTGCTGTAAATGGCCACCGTTCATCTAGAGCCATCAGTAGTGGTGTTCCTCAGGCTCTGTCCTATCACCAACTCTCTCTTGTTCATCAATGACCTTCTGAGCTGTACATCTAAGCCTATCCACTCATGTGCTGATAACTCCACCCTTCACCTTTCCATTGGCTTCCCACAGCGTCCATTTCGACAGTTACTTCAAAAAACAAAGGATGAGGCTATGGCACACCTAATGTCTGACTTGGCTCATATCACTGATTGGGGTAAAAGTAATCTTGTTGTTTTTAATGCATTAAAAACTCAATTCTTACATATATCAACCTGACAAAATCTTCCACAGGAGTACCTTCTAATTTTTAACAATATCCAGCTTAATCATGCATCATCATTAAACATACTTAGGGTTTCGTTCCCTCAGGATTTATCTTGGAAAGAACTATGTTCTTATAAAATCTGCTTCCAAGAGATTAGGTGCGCTAAGCTGACTACGTGCCTTCTTTACGCCAGCATAGTTGTTGACTGTACACAGGTTTTATTCGCCCCTGTGTAGAGTACAGCTCTCATATTTGGGGATGCTCCCCATATACAATTCTTCTCAACAAGATGGAGTCAAAGGCTTTTCGTCTCAGCTCTCCTCTTACTAGCTTCCTTCAGCCTCAGTGCCTTTGCCATACTGTTGCATCTTTATCTCTTTTCTATTGCTACTTCAACGGTCACTGCTCATCTGAACTATCTGCTTGCATCCCTCCTTTATCACAGTGGGTGCATAGCACCCGTCTAGCAGCAAACTCTCATCCCTTTTCTGTCCAGCTTTCTAATGCATTAGTTAACCGTTACTCCCAGTCCTTCATGTATGCAACAGGTCAAATCTGGAACTGTCTTCCTCTGTCAGTACTGTATTTCCAACTTCCTATGATCTCCAGTCTTTCAAATGCAATGTGTCCAGGCTTCTCGAAATGAACAGTTCTTGAATTTGGCTCTCTTGTCTTGTTTTTATTTTGTTTTTCTTGGAGGGAATAATTTACAGGCTCCTGACCTTTGGTTCCTTTTCCCTTGCATAAAAAAAAAAAAAAAATGCTTATGGCCTCTCTCCCTCTTCTTTGACAGTACCACCGCCAACCCTAGATACTGTCTTCTATGTTTTATCTGCATTTACTTTGAAGCCTTTGTGTCCCATACCATTTGTCTACTTCCTAAATCTTTCCTCCACCACCCTTTCATTCGCTGCAACCAACACCAAATCATTGGCATACAACGTCTCACACGGGAGTCCATTTCTGAAGTCATGTGAAAGGGCTTCAGATACCATGATAAACAATAAGGGGCTCAAGACCGACCCTTGATGAACATCAACATCCATGGAAAACTTATCACTCAAATCTCCATTCACTTTCAGCTGGGTGCAAGCACCCACATACATAGCCTAATTCCAGTAAGTACTGTATATCATTACAGACTTCGTAAATACAGTAGACCTTCACCATAATGGACTAATTAGGGGAAAGCCAGGCCTGTTAATGCTAGTACAGTACCCTCGCATCCAGCACGGTAATATTGTCATGCATGGGTCACGTGTTGGACCAAAAACGTGTTGGATTAACAATAGAGCTTATGGGGAAAAATGAATTATGTCAGCAACCCTCGGAAAAGTCACCCTAAATACCTACCATATACCTATACATACTGTATATTGGTACTGTTGTAATTATAATAAATGGTACTGTGCTATGAATGATAACTAACCTTTTAGGATAGTGTTGGTGGGCTTGCTGGGAATGGAAGGTGGTATCCAAGGCTGTAGGTAGTCCTACTGGGTCCCCGGAGGATGGCTGCTGGCGTCACTAGCGGGTAATGGCTGTTGCTTCTCCTCAACCTCCCTCATAAATCCTTCGAAATCACACTCAGAATCACTATCTTCGTCCACAGCCATGGAAGGTCCTGCTTCTGCCTGTTCTAGCACTGTAATCCTCGGCAAAGTGCATGCTTCTCACACTGTTGCCAGAGCCCCGTCTCGTGACTGTGGAAAGTGATCGCTGTCGCTGACTCGGTAGAGAATAAGGAGAAGCAACTTTGTTTATAAACTGGTACGCACGCCGATGAGAAGGGTTTCAAAACGATTGATATTTATTCTAAAATATTAATATGTATTCACTGTCAGGCTAAATGTTCAATGCTGTAGTACGATACATTCTCCGTCGAGTCGCCTGGGTTTTGGTCACACTGTTTTGCCCGTATCCTCGGCAGGAATCCATCCAGATGAATTCCAAATGCCCGTGGTATCGTCGGCAATTTTACCACGTTACCGTTCCGATTTACCATCGTATCCTCGGCAAACCTGGTATGAAGTGCCGTGTGATAGCCTTCGGCTGCCAGGATCTTGTCTTAGTTTTTTATTATGATCATGTTGGCTTCATTCATGTCGTAGGCCTTGGCAATGTCAACTTTCCTCTCCCCTTTCTTCTTCCTCTTGATGCTTTCTAGCTTGGTGGCCTGAGGGAGGTGCCGACGCTTCTTGGGGTTCTCAGAAGGCTTCCTAGGCATCGTGAGCAGGGTAAAATGCAGTAACAAGAGCAGAAAATGCAGCAAGATAAAAAGCACCTTCCAATGCAATTATGCGACTGAGTGGCGCTGTAGCGGGAGAAATTTAAACAAAACATCACGTGACAGCAGAAGCGTTTTTACTTGGGCGGCATCACGATCACGTCACGATAGTGGGCGGGGAAGGCTACTTGATCAGAAGTTTTCATTGGCTATCATCATGGGAATGTCCAGTATGCCCGTGCTGGACCGGGGGTGATTGTGCTAGAGTGAACTCTACAGATTTCGCCCACTTCTCGGAGCTCTGTGCGTGTTATGCTAACACACTCGTGTTGCAGTAATTAAATCGTATTAAATAATACTAATTAATTGCTCTCCATGCTGGACCCGAATCGTGCTGGACTAACACGTGTTGGACGCGAGGGTACTGTAGTCCATTACATCCAAGGGTCCCACTCGAGATGGGAGTTCAAACATGTTTGAAAATAAATGAGTGAAATAGCAAATTCAAGTACTGTACAGTAAAAGCTCGATTAACCGGAATGCATGGGGATTTTTCCATTCCAGATATAAAATTTTCTAGATAACTGAATGTTATTCTTAGAAATTTTCTGGGGGGTCAAACAAATGAAGTAGGACCAAACTTGGGACTTTATTTTGTAAAGTACATTATTCAGTATTAGATACAGTACAGATAATATACAATAGAGGTATACTACAAGACACAAAAAGACAGCAAGAGAAATTGTACAGGACTGAACACAAACCAGCAAACATTACCAAAAATTATTTAAAGAGAAATTTAGCATATGTTACAGGCCAAAATAATTTTGAAAACTTAGCTGTATACACTACTTTATCTTGTTCCTTACGGAACTAATCAAGAATTATAGGGGGATCATCAGGATCATGAGATGAGGATTCAGACCATTATCCGGAATATTTTCAGCCCCATGCTGGATCGAATTTCCGTTCTGGTTATATGGATGTGCCGATGCATCGGATGCTGGTTAACCTGCCCCGTCCCGACCGATTTTCCACCACTGACTCCCCCCCAATCCCGACCAATTTTGGAGAAAAAAAATTTTTGGCTCAAACTTCCGCTTTAGGTGAGAAACATTGAAAATTCACAGAGAAATCGCTCACCTGAGGTTTAAAATACTGGATACAGGTAGCAGTAACCCATATCTTACTGGGTTTTCTATCAGGTTGACTCCAAAGAAAACGAGTTCTGTGGGAGGGTAACTGTTCCACACCACTCATAAACGGTATTTATTTATTTATTGGGTACAAATTTAAATGTAGTACGAGAGTATATTGGTTTTCACACAGTAATATAGGCAATATAAGCATTGTTTTGCTCACCAAACACATCAAAATACCTGACCATTTTTGGCGACATTACCTGATCATCATTTCTGACCGTTTCTTCCTCTAATGCTACATAAACTGTCCTCCACATTGTCATCGATTGGGGAATCACTCTGGCCTTGAATTTTGTACCGTGGCATGACACGGCTTTACTGGCCAGGTCACTGGTAACAGGTGAATTGCCGAGACAATGGCGTGTGGGTGGGGGGAGGTCTTGCAGGGTAAGGCATTGTCCCTGCCTAGCATCTTGTAGAGGAGAGTGTCCCATGTATGCGTACCATAAATCACGCACAAAATTTGAAAAATGTGCAAATGACAGACCTTGCAATTGTGGCGCATTTATATACATCAACGGGAGTCAGTGACGAAACATTCAGATGTATATATACGTCAAGATGCTGCAGGTTAATCGAGCTTTTATTGTATTAAACATTTAAAGTATACTCATTTTACACTAATTTGGCCAATAATTTCACTCTCTTGCAGCTCATTTCACATTGTCATAGCACTGCTTCAAACTAATACAATGTTACTAGAGTCTGTTAATGAACTCAGCAGTCACGATGGGGAAAGGGCAGTTTCAGGCTAGGTTGCAGTAAAAAGGGTAGGAAACATGAATTGTGACCTATAGCACCCCATTCAGTGGACATTGTTCGTTATAGCCGATGAAAATTTGATGGGCATTGTGGCATCTGTTAAATCCAGTATTTGCTATATCAGGGCCTGTTAATGCAAAGGTCTTCTGTATACTGATGGTAGCAAAATTTCAATCCATCTTTAGGTAGGGAAGGGATTAGGATGATGATTAACCTTTTTTTTTGGGGGGGCGGGGGACTCCACCAAATGGGCCATACTATACACGTACAATGATATGATTGTTTTTAAATGAACAAGAGCATTTATCCTTCACCGTACATAATTTGCGAAGTAATCAAGCTTTATTATCCTTGGCATACAAAATGCAAAGTAAAGTTAAAAGACAATATTTGTACTGAAGAGGATATGGAAGTTGTGTAGATTGGCTTGGGAAGAGGGAAGGATTCCAGAGGACTGGAAATCAGGTATAATTGTTCCTTTATACAAAGGAAAGGGGGAGAGAGAAGTATGTGGTAACCATCGGGGTATTTGCCCTCTTCTGGTAAAATATATGGTAGAATACTCATTGATAGGGTTAGGCATATGACAGAGGAGCTAGTTGGAGAAGAACAAGGGGGATTTAGGAAGGGAAAAGGGTGTGTAGATCAGATATTTGTTCTAAGATGTTTAGTGGAGAAGTATCTAGATAAGGGAAAGAAAGTGTATGCTGCCTTCATGGACTTGGAGAAAGCTTATGACAGAATAGATAGGCAAGGTATGTGGAAGGTATTAAGAATATATGGAGTGGAGGGGAAATTGTTGAGTGCTGTGAAGAGTATGTACGAAGGAGCTAGGGCTACGGTGCGAGTGGATGGTGAGCTGAGTGAGTTCTTTGATCTCAGTGTGGGACTGAAACAGGGTTGTGTGATGTCTCCATGGCTGTTTAATATATATATGGATGGGGTTGTAAAGGAAGTGCAAGGTAGGGCAGTGGATGTGGGGGTGGCTCTGATGAATGAGGGTGACATTTGGAAGATTCCGGTGTTGCTGTTTGCTGATGATACAGTATTGTTGAGTGAAGACGAATGGGAGTTGCAAGGTTTGGTGAATGAATTTGGGACAGTGTGTAGGAGGAGGAATCTGAAAGTTAATGTAAACAAAAGTAAAGTTATGGTGTTTGAGAGGAAGGAAGTCACAGAATGTACAGTAAGGTTGGATGGTGAGGATATGGAGAATGTGAGTGCATTCAAGTACTTGGGCAGTGTGATGAGTAAGGATGGAACTTTGGGGGATGAAGTGTGTGAAAGGGTACAGCAGGGAAGGAAGGTTGTTGGTTCACTGAAAGCAGTGATGAGGAATAGGGAGGTGAGTATGGAAGTTAAGAAGTCACTGCATGATAGTATTGTGATCCCTACCCTGACGTATGGAAGCGAGGCGTGGACCCTGCAAGAGGGGAACAAGTCAAGAGTGAGGGCAGTAGAAATGAGTTACTTGAGCATGTGGAGTGACATGGAGGGACAGGTTGACGAATGAAGAAGTGAAGGAATGTTGTGGGGTGGATGTGGATGTGGTTGAGAAGATTAGGAGAAATATACTTGAGGTGGTTCGGACATGTGGAGAGAATGGAGAATGAAAGACTGACTAAGAGGGTGTATGTAGGTGAGGTGGAGGGAGGGAGAGGGAGGGGTAGACCGAGGATGAGGTGGAGGGATGGAGTTGAGAGGTATATGAGGGAGGGAGGGGTGAGTTGGGAGGAGGGTAGTCAAATGGTGGGTGACATAGCGACTTGGAGGCGTTTTGTCTGCGGGCACCCTTTGCAGGATTAAGGCGTCGGGCTATAGATAGTTAGATAGAAGAGGATACTGAAATGTTTCTGACAACTAAAGCCAACTTTTTAGCATATTACTAATAAAATCATGTTGTTTTAGTCAAAATATGAGAGACTTCACCATACTCTACCACAGGATGGCTGTATCATATGATTTTATTCTGGGTACCACTAAACGAGTTTAGACAGCAGTTCAACCGAACCTTAAAGAGTAACAGTAGCATACACACCTGTACATTACTGAAAGTATCTGTACATGATTTTCTCTCTCTCTCTCTCTCTCTCTCTCTCTCTCTCTCTCTATCATCATCATCATCATCAGATTAATCGATATATAAAAAAGAGCTGCATTGTTTGTTTGTCCTTCAATCATGCCCGAACCAAGGGCCAGAGACCCCCAGACCCATAAATATTCTGAATCAGGGTGATCCAAGGATGGTTTTAGGGGGAGTCAAAATTCTGATCTGGGTCATTTGAGGACACCAGTAGAGTGTTTGCCTTTTTGGCTCGGGCAATGCAGGGTACCCCTGCAGCCCAGTTTTTGGCATGGAGACTCACATGACCTCCAGTTCGGACATGGGCTACGTGAGGTTGACATCCGAGGTCACTGGTCAGAGGTCATTTGAGGTCACCAGTAATACACGCTCAAATGACTGGATCCAGCAGCCCAATTTTTGGGATGGAGACTCGCATGACCTCCAGTTTGGACATACGTTATGTGAGGTTGACCGAGGTCACTTGAGGTCACTGGTAATAAATGCTCAAACGACTGGACCCAGTAGCCTAATTTTTGGCATGGAGACTCAAGACATCTAGTTCAGACAGGCTATGTGAGGTGGACCTCCGAGGTCATTTGAGGTTCATCGGTAATAGTAAACAAGTGTGTACAAATACTATGCGTTAATCAGCGAAACTGAATAGAAAATTCCTGGACCTGGACCTCATATAATCCCTCTTCAAAAACACAAGAGCTACACAGTCTTTCTGGAGTAGAAAGAATGATTGAACTAGAAAAAATAGGATTAAAGTGTTCGCCTTTTTGACCCTGCAACGCTTGGCACCCTTGCTATAGTCGCGATGCACAACTCTGAGGTTCTCATTATAGTACCCTGGCAACCTACCATTCAAAAGTGCATCCCATTTCGTGTATAACGTGAGATGCAAGTGATTCGTGTATAATATATTCGTGTATAATAATATTCATGTATAATATATTTGTGCATAATAATAATATGATTCGTGTATAATATGATACGAAATAGGACGCATTTTTGAATGGTAGGTTGCCAGGGTACGATAATGACAACCTCAGAGTTGTGCACCGCAACTATAGTAAATAGATTTAAAGATGCTATGGAAAGGATGTAGAGCCATAGTATAAAAAAAAAAAATACTTAAATATCCACCAAGTAAATGAACATTTGTCATGTACTGTAGGCTGTTTTTCTAACTGGTGCAGGAGGCTCTTTAGCACCTCTCCGATAGCAATTTATTTTAGCTTATTAGGCCGTAGCATTATCTTGTATCTCACTCAAGTTGGTTTTTTAGCTTGCATTATTATTATTATTATTAGTAGTAGTAGTAGTAGTTGTCATGCAGCGTGTTCTGAGTCCCGATTTCTTGGGTCTAGACACGGTGCAGCCCTGGGTTCTTTGTTCCTGACCGGGTCAGTATCAACAAGGAAGGGAAAACACAAACACTACGGGTCAAAAGATATACTGCTATATTATCAGAGACCAATTACACACAATGCTATAACCAGAGCTGAGAGTATACAACTTGCACCGATGTTTATGACAATCCTTACTGTATTACACACACAATGCTATATACAAAGTTGAGAATATATAATAACTTGGACCGATGTTTATGACAATCCTTGCTGTATTACACACACAATGCAATATCCAAAGTTGAGAATATATAATTACTTGGATCGATGTTTACGACAGTCACTGTCCACCTAGTTAAGCTGACATGTCTTGTGGGTTTACACTTTCCTGGAGTATAATTTACATGCACACAGTGTTACAGGTAATATCTCACAAATACATCAGGTATATTGCCATCGGCATATTCACAGACAACACTACCCAGTATTTCTACAGAGACAACTCGTATAGTCAGGTCCTTAAGCCTAGGTGTTCGCGTTACATAGACGAGGTCCTAGCTAATGTAATATATCCGCGTGACATGGATGGATGCCCTAGCTGGACTTAGACTATGTCGAGTGACACAGGACAAGAGTATACAGTATATCACACCTGAGGGGGTGTATTAGTGAGGATAAGGAGGGACTATTTTCCGTAAAGATAGGGCCATGGGGAGGGGGGGGGAGACAACACTAAGCTGCAGCGCACTGGGTTGTTGTTCTTTTCTGCAAGTGACTCGAGGGGATTTTGCACTGTCCGGGGGAAGCTAACCCGTGGGTGGGGTTAGACACTCCGCTCGTAAGTCACAGGTACTCGTTTCGCCAGAGGGAGGGGGAGAAAACCAGGAAGGGTGGAGGGACACACGGGGGGGGGGGGAACGATATCACACTGTTTAGCTCACTAGGGGTTGGGCTCACCACACTGGGGGAAGCAGAAAGTCACAAGACCTGTTGCTCACAGTTTAGTCGGAGGGGAGAACATGGCCCACGTGTGAAGGTGGCCTACGCCAGGAGCTCCAGGTGGCAGCCAGGCGTGGGAGGCAGGCCGTCCGGGGAGCTGCTCAGGAAAGTGTGGCCCTTGGGGTGGCCACTAGTCTGGGGGGGATGGGGCAGCTCTTTGGTCGCATTAGCCCTACAGGAGGCAGGGCTCTCTGGGCTGGGGCCGAAGAGGGCCAGCAGTTGGGCAGCACGTCATCAGCCCTTGGTCATCATCGGGGTCCGGAGGAGGGACCAAGTGAGGCCCGGTCCTACGATCGGCCTGGAGGAGGGCAGTGGCCGACAGGGAAGGGCTGCGGCCACCAACTCCGGGGGACGTCCTACTGCCACGGCGAACACCTGGAGAGACCTGCTGACTCTGGTGGCTGCAGCCTCGACTGCAGGGAGAGGCCATCAGGGTTGGGCTGCAGCCACTGGTCCTAGGGGAGCCCGTCAGTGTCTGGGGAGGGGGGGGCTGGAGGGACGGGACACCAGGCCTCAGGGGCGCCTTGCCTGGTCTGGACTCAGGTGGGGAGCTTGTAGGGGAATAGATTCTCACCTCTTGAGGAGAACGGCGAGGGGAGGGGCGCCTCGCTCCGCCACAGGGGAGGCGGGGCAAGCCGGAGGTGACTCCGTTAGGCAGCCTCGTTGGGCACTGCCTGTGCTCCTACGAGGGTCAGGGGTGTGGGGAAGGTTGGGGGAGCCTCTCCCGGACACCGCTGGTCCTGGCAACTGGGAGCGGGCACCCGTGGGGCCGTCCCGGTGGTAGTCATGGCTCTGGCAGAGTCTGCGCTCCTGCCAAATGGCTAGAGTCTCCTGCCCCTGGAACGTCGGGAAGACGAGGTCGGATGTACTCTCGCAGCTTTTGCCACGGCTCCGGTGGAGTGCGCCCTCCTTCCGCAGGAGAAGGTGCTGTACATGCAACATCGGGAGGACGAGGTCGGATGAACACTTGTGGCTCACGCCACAGCTCTGGTGGAGCGTGCCCTCCATCGGTGGAGGTAGGGGGATAGCAACCCTAGAGGCTCCTCCTGAGTCCTCATACAAATAGGAGGCCGATCCAAGGGACTCCGTGTCCAAGGATGTGCTTGGGACCTTGTCAATGCAAGTCCCACCCCGATTCTGGTGAGCATTCCCTCTGTTGGAGAGTAGTGTACTTTCCCTGTACACTGCCGGGTGGTTTGGCTGCGCTGAAGAGGGGCGCCGAGTCACGAGGGACATATGTCGTTGATGCTGGGACGTCGGGTCATGTAAATTAGCCCCTCCGTGATCTCCTAGTGAGGGTATCACCCCCTCACTCTCTCCTCTTGGGATGGTGGTGTCGGGTCCACCCCGCCTTGCGTGCATTTCAGTAGTAGCAGTAGTGGTAGTAATAATAATAATAGTAGCTGTGGTGATGATGGTGATAACTGTAGCAGCTGTAGTAGTACTAGCAGTAGAGTAGTAATGGTTATGGTGGTAGTAGTATTGGCAGTAGTTACTGTTTAGTCCCGGCCTATCTAGCCAAGCAGACTCATCAACCGTAGGCAGATAACTGCCACTGTGAGAGTTGGGGAGGGATGTGGAGGTTTGGTTCCCGGGTGGACGCCGCATTTGCATCCCTGAGTTAACAGGGACACTATAGTAGGCTCCACATCACCCTGTTTGGTGATATGGTTACCACTCAGCATTGTAAATGGTTTCCTGGGTTACAGGAAAGGTGTTCGGTTATATTCGAAGGATTTATGTAACACTGAAGGATAGTAAGGTGTAATAAGCAAAATAAATAGCTTAAGGAAAGGTGATAGGTGATATGGGAAGGATTTATGTATCTTCGACAGTAAGGTGTAATAAATCTTAGGAAAAGGTGTTAGGCGATATTGAAAGGAATTATGTATCACAGAAGAGGACAATAAAGTGTGATAAGTTTAGCGATATTGATCCAGGAAGGTGTAATATGCAGAATAAATCGCACGAGGGAAGACAGATATTCACCCCATATCCACAGCAAATTGGCTGCCATCTTGCTTCCGTGGATATAACGAACAGGGGTGGGATGTTCGAAAGCTCGTAACGGGGGCTAAGATCATCGTAGCGGGTACGATAAACATAGCGCGCTCGTAAACCGCTAAGGTGTATGTTCAAACAAATTTTACGATCCTCCATCCGCCATGTTATGCTGAGTGTTTTTAGGCCGACTCCTCGCCCTAAAAACACTTGCAACTGAGAGGGGTCCTCTTTCCGGACCGGAAGTAAAGCATCAACAAAGGAACTGGATATAAAAACTAGGCATTATACCTTAACACATCTATTACCTTAATTCTAAAACCGTTACAATATGATACAGATTGATATTTAGGATATAGGATACAGAGACACAGAGTTATGTTAGGATGACACGGGATACTCAACACACAATATAATCACATATAACAATGGCTTCTGGTTCTATAAGTTTTTTTTTTTTTTATGCGATGAAGAAGGAACCAAAGGCCATGAGCCCGCAATAACAGTTCCCTCCAAGAGAAAAACAAAATACAATAGAGAGCCAAATTCAAGATCCGATCATTTTGAGATGCCTGGACACACTACGTTTGAAAGACTGGAGATCATAGGCAGCAGGAAATACAGACAGAGGGAGACAGTTCCAGAGCTGACCTGTTGCATAAATGAAAGACTGGGAGTAACGGTTAACTCTTGCATTAGAGAGTTGGACAGAAAAGGGATGAGAGTTTGCTGCCAGACGGGTGCTATGCGCCCGTCGTAGAGGTGAAGGAATGCAAGCAGACAGTTCAGAGGAGCAGTGACCATTAAAGTAGCGATAGAAAAGAGATAAAGATGCAACAGTGTGGCGAATAGACAGAGGTTGAAGGGAGTCAGTAAGAGGAGGAGAGTTAATGAGACGAAAAGACTTTGACTCCACCCTATTGAGAAGAGCCGTATGTGGGGAGCCTCCCCACACATGAGAGTTGTACTCCACACAGGGGCGGATAAAACCCCTGTATAGAGTCAACAATTGTGCAGGGGTAAAGAAAGAGCGGAGTCGGCTTAGCACACCCAATCTCTTGGAAGCAGATTTTACAAGAGATGTAATATGATCTTTCCAAGATAAGTCCCGAGTAAATGAAACCCCAAGCATGTTCAAGGATGATGCAGGATTAAGCTGAATATTATTAAACATTAGTGGGTATACCTGTGGAAGATTTTGTCGGGTTGATAGGTGTAAGAACTGAGTCTTAGATGCATTAAAGACAACCATATTATTTTTACCCCAGTCAGAGATATGAGCCAAGTCAGACATCAGGTATGCCATAGCCTCATCCCCCGTTTCTTGAAGTAACTGTTGAGATGGGCGTTGCGGGAACCGAATGGAAAGGTGAAGGGTGGAGTCATCAGCATATGAGTGGACAGGGTTAGAAGTACAGCTTAGAAGATCATTGATGAATAAAAGGAAGAGAGCTGGTGACAGGACAGAGCCCTGAGGAACACCACTGTTGATAGATCTAGGAGAAGAACGATGGCCGTCTACAACAGCGGCTATAGAACGACCAGAAAGGAAGCTAGCGATGAAGGCACAGATAGAAGGATAGAAACCGTAGGAGGGCAGTTTGGAAATTAAAGATTTAGGCCAGACTCGATCGAAAGCCTTTGAGATGTCAAGTGCAATGGCAAAGCTTTCGCCAAAGTCCCGAAAGGAGGATGACCAGGAGTCTGAAAGGTAGGTGAGAAGATCGCCAGTGGAGCGTCCCTGACGGAACCCATACTGATGATCGGAAAGAAGGTTGTGATAGGAAAGATGCCTTAAAATTTTACTATTAAGAATTGACTCGAAAACTTTTGAAATACAGGACGTTAAAGCAATTGGACGATAGTTGGAGGGTTGGGAGTGGTCACTCTTCTTTGGGACTGGCTGAATGAGAGCAAACTTCCAGCAAGAAGGAAAGGTACAAGTTGACAGACAAAGGCGAAATAGTTTGCCTAGGCAGGGTGTAAGCACAGAAGCACAGTTCTTGAGAACAACAGGAGGGACCCCATCAGGCCCATATGCCTTGTTAGTACTGAGGCCAGTGATGGCAGAAAATACATCAACTGAAGAAATTTTAATGTCAGCCATGAGGAAGTCAGAGGGGGGAAGTGATGGAGGAACAGCACCGGAATTGTCTAAGGTGGAATTGGAGGAGAAAGTCTGTGCGAAGAGATCTGCTTTATCAGTAGAAGAAATAGCTACAGAACCATCAGAGTAGAAAAGAGGAGGGAAGGATGATGAGGTAAAGTTGTTAGAAAGATTTTTGGCAAGGTGCCAGAAGGAGCGGGAAGAATTCGAGTTGGAGAGTTGAGAGCATTTAGTATGGATGAAATTATTTTTAGTAGCGCGAAGAACAGACTTAGCACGATTCCGGGCAGAAACATAAAGATTATGTGATTCAGGGGTGGGTTGGCTCCGGTACCTTTTGTAGGCCTTCTCCTTGTTGCGGACAGCATTAGAACAAGCGTGATTAAACCAAGGCTTTCTTGCATTAGTCAAAGGATATGAGAAAGGAATGTATGCTCCCATGTCCGAGAGAATAACCTCCGTAATGCGCAAGGCACACTCAGATGGCTCACAGCCATGGAAGCAATAATCATTCCAGGGAAAATCAAAGAAGTACTGCCTGAGGGCCTCCCAGTCTGCAGCTCCAAAATGCCACAGACGACGTTTCCCTGGAGGGTCCACAGGCCGTACCGGAGTGATAGGACAGGTTAAGGTAATAAGGTTGTGATCAGAGGAGCCCAACGGAGAGAAAAGATTAACAGAGTAAGCAGAAGGATTAGTTGTAAGGAAGAGGTCAAGTATGTTGGAGCTCTCTCCAAGGCAGTCAGGGATACGGGTAGGGTGCTGTACAAGCTGCTCTAGGTCATTAAGGATAGAAAAGATGTAGGCTTGTTCCCCAGGTGGATCCGTGAAAGGAGAGGAGAGCCAAAGGTGGTGGTGAACATTGAAATCTCCAAGAATGGAGATTTCAGAGAAAGGAGAAATGGACAGAGTGTTCCATCGTAGAAGTAAGATAGTCGAAGAATTTTTGATAGTAGAATTAGGGGATAAGTAAACAGCACAGATATATTTAGTCAGAGAATGACAGGAAAGCCGAAGCCAGAGTGTGGAGAATTCAGAAGAATCAAGTTCAGGAACACAAGAGCAAGATAAGTCGTTGCGTATGTATACACAACAGCCACATTTGGCTTTGAAATGAGTATAGAGAAAGTAGGAGGACACAGAAAAGGGTTTGCTGTCAGTTGCCTCAGACAGCTGAGTCTCCGTTAGAAAAAGAAGGTGAGGTTTAGAGGAGGAGAGGTGGTGCTCAACAGAGCGAAAGTTAGATGAAAGGCCGCGAATGTTGCAGAAATGAAGAAGAAGAGAGTCAGACAGTGGTTCCAGGCACCTCGAGTCATCACCGGGAGAGGGGTGATTGTCTTTCATTAAAGCCCAAAATATCTATACTCACAGTAGTAAAAGGAATACACAAGATTAAGAGTCTAGGGGAGGAGTATTACTATATGAAAGGCAGGGTGCGGATCACGACACTCGACTCGATTAACTAGGCGCGGCGACACTCTTCTTGGGGTTTCAGGTTTCCCGTGCACCCAACTGCCGTTCACACTGACGGGGAAACTCCTCTATTCTGGGAGGGGGACAACACTTTACTTACTATTGTTGAATTACTTTCTTTTAAGGGGCATGTGAGTTTATTGGGATTAATAACACTTATCTGTTGACTTCCTCTGGATCACACTATGTCACTCTGTCACTGTTCCTGTTACTCTTTCTCGGGTATATTTAGGTCGAAGGGGCGTCACTGATCTACCCATTTTTCCTGGGTTAATTCACTCTGTCACTCTGGTTGAGAGGGAGGACCTCAGGGGACTCTACCCGTGGCGGGCGATGCACTACCCGCAGGGGAGTCACTACCTGGGTCCGGTCCGTCGGTGAGTTGCAGGGAGGCCCTCCTATTTGGGTCCTCGACCTGGGGTAGACCCTCAGCTCAGGGTCTCGTCGGTGTGGTGCAGGGAGGCCCGCCTGTCTGGGGCCTCGACCTGGGGTGGTGGCCCTCGGGGCTGGGGCCAAACAGTTGGAGGAGGCGGGTCTGGCGTCGGAGGCTCCGTGGTGTGAGGGGGTCAGCGTTACTCACGCTGGTAGGCTGCTGGGCTCGCCTGGGGGTCCTGGGGCTGCAGAGGTCTGCCAGGAGACCGTCAGGGTTGGGCTGCGGCCTCGTCTCCTGCTGGTGCCTGGAGAAGACAAGAATTTCCCAGGAGTAGGAGGTAGGTCTGGACTGGGACTTTGCCTCCGCTCCGGTGACACCTTCGGGGCAACTCTCCCGAGGTGTCCAGCTATTCCCACAGGGGAACGCTGAAGGTAGAGTGCACATGGAGACCGTGTTCTCTCTTATATACAGGGAGGGCAGCACGGAGGCGACTCTCTCTCCTGTCCCTGTCACAGCTGTGGCTCCAGGTTGCTTTACCCTGGAACCCACTTTTTGCTTTCTACTAGGGACTCTTACCCTTGGGGTGGCAGAGGGTACTGGCCCCTCATAGCTCACTATTGGGCCTCCCGCCCTGTATGTGGCAGAGGGTATTTCTCCCTCGTGGCTCACTGTGGCAGAGGGTACTGGCCCCTCGTGGCTCACTATTGGGTGTGTGGCAGAGGGTGTTGTTCCCTCGTGGCTCACTGTGGCAGAGGGTACTGGCCCCTCGTGGCTCGCTATTGGGCCTCCTGCCCTGTTTGTGGCAGAAGGTATTTCTCCCTCATGGCTCACTGTGGCAGAGGGTACTGGCCCCTCGTGGCTCACTACTGGGTGTGTGGCAGAGGGTGGTGTTCTCTCGTGGCTCACTGTGGCAGAGGGTACTGGCCCCTCGTGGCTCACTACTGGGTGTGTGGCAGAGGGTGGTGTTCTCTCGTGGCTCACTGTGGCAGAGGGTACTGGCCCCTCGTGGCTCACTATTGGGCCTCCTGCCCAGTTTGTGGCAGAGGGTATTTCTCTCTTGTGGCTCACTGTGGCAGAGGGTACTGGCCCCTCGTGGCTCACTATTGGGTGTGTGGCAGAGGGTGGTGTTCCCTCGTGGCTCACTGTGGCAGAGGGTACTGGCCCCTTGTGGCTCACGATTGGGCTTCCTGCCCTGTTTGTGGCAGAGGGTATTTCTCCCTCGTGGCTCACTGTGGCAGAGGGTACTAGCCCCTCGTGGCTCACTATTGGTATGGCAGAGGGTATTGCTCCCTCGTGGCTCACTGTGGCAGAGGTGGGGACACCTCGTGGCTCACCAAAGGGCCTCCTGCCCTTGAGGGGTGTAACTATGGCCGTCGCCAAAAAGCTACTATAGTAGCCGCAGCGAGAAATGAACGCTGTGGTGGGGCAGGCGGGATGACCTGGGATTCCCCCATTGTTGCCATATCCACATGTCACCGACCATAGAGGTAGGATGTCACCGACCATCGGCCACCGCTGCAGCCCCGCTCCATGATCCTTACCCTGTGTCTCTGGCTTTCTCTTTCTCTCTCGGTTTCTATATAAACTGGTGTATTTCCGAAACTAATTATGAAATTATTATGACTTTTGTTCCACACCACCACTGAGGTAAAAATCAAGGAGAGTTTTCTGTATAAAGGTTTCCCCCCCCCTTGTCTGAGGGCAGGTCAGTTCTGGCGAGTGTATAATTATAGGTCAGGCGGAGGTATCGGCAAGGCCGCACTCCCCCGCTCATATGCCACATTTAGGAAGGGGGGGAAACCTTTATACAGAAAACTCTCCTTGATTTTTACCTCAGTGGTGGTGTGGAACAAAAGTCATAATAATTTCATAATTAGTTTCGGAAATACACCAGTTTATATAGAAACCGAGAGAGAAAGAGAAAGCCAGAGACACAGGGTAAGGATCATGGAGCGGGGCTGCAGCGGTGGCCGATGGTCGGTGACATCCTACCTCTATGGTCGGTGACATGTGGATATGGCAACAATGGGGGAATCCCAGGTCATCCCGCCTGCCCCACCACAGCGTTCATTTCTCGCTGCGGCTACTATAGGGACTGACTTTTTATCAGTCCCACCCCACTGCTGTCGATGGTTAGCCCGCCTGTGAGGTTGTCTCCGATCCTGGCTCACCTGGTGTCGGGGCAGTTGCGGGGAAAAGGGGCACAGGTCAGTGGTGGTTGGGTGACCCTCTTGCCCTGGGTCATTAGCCTCCCCGTTGTCCCTTCCTGGGATGGTGGGGTGGTGGTGGCCCGGTGGTGGGGTGGGGGGTGGCGGGGTGGATGGTCCGGCGGCGGGCATTTTACGCCATATTTGCTCGTAGCGTTACGATATCTGACAAGCTGATCGTAGTGTTGCATAGTGGATGTTTCCCTAATAAATAAACCGTATGAAGTGATGCTGAGTTTGTTTATTTACCCTTTTCTGTGAACGAAGATGGAGTTACAAATGGTTTTACAGGTAGAGCTGGCATTACGAAGAGCGATGAGACATGAGAGGAACTACTGAGACAGAATGAATCCATTTGCTTAGTGACAAACATTTGTTGAGATATTATAGATTTCCGAGACAAGAACTCTTTCACTGGTGTGCAAGAGTTGAACCACTAGTTGGACCAGCGACAAGAAGATCCCTTGCTGTGCTGTCATTTGCAGGTGTTATTGATATTCAGATTTTATGCAAGTGACTCATTTCAGAGTGTCTTGGCAGACACATTCGGCTTAACACAGGGATGTGTGAGCAGAATAATTAAGAGTGGCACGTGTTGTACATATAACCAAACCATACGTGCTCCCTACATGTCAACAAGTGGGTTGGTGGAGGATTAGTGCCCCTCCCCATAAAACAAATAACTCAGTGTCAAATGGCCACCCCTTACGGGATTGTGGCGTCTGGCAATAGATAGATAGATAGACGTGTTGTACGGGATATCTTTTAACCCCTTAACCGCGGGGCGTCACTTTCGTGACGCTTGGGAGCAAGGGATCATACCGCGGGGCGTCGCTTTTGTGATTCTGTGTTATTTTGAATTCACCCGGGCTTTCAAGTGGGGGCTTGTATCATCTATCAGTACTGACAATGTCCAACACTAGTCAGCACTCCTAATCTCATCTGTACTCCCATCCATTGTTGACAATTTAGCCATTTCTCCCCGTTCTTGACTCCCCTCCCTACCCCCCCTCCATTACCCTATGCTCTCGCCTTCCCGGCCATGCTACGCTAAGTAAATCTTCCCTGGAATTTTTCACTGATTTCATCCATTGAAATAAGCCCTATATCGTATTCTTATACCAAATAATATATACAAGAAAGAAATCAGGTAAGTGAGAGTGCCATACACCTGGAATTGGCTAATTATCACCTGACAACACCTCACGTGCACTCGTTCGCTAATTTTCGCTGTTTTTTTCCCCTTGAAATATGCTGTATAATCTATTTTCGTAATAAATATACATGTAAGGAGAGAAGGGAGAACCCTAAGTGATATTTACATTCACCTGGAACCACCTAATTTATAATGTATTGTCTAGATTTCCTGCCAATCATATCAGTGCTACACAAAGCTGTTTCAAGATTTAACATTGGTAGCTCTGATTATATATCTCCTAAGTAGGCCTCTAATCTATTTTCGTAATAAATATAAATGTAAGGAGGGAAGGGAGAATATTTACATTCACCTGGAACTACCAAATTTATAATGTATTGTCTAGATTTCCTGCCAATCATATCAGTGCTAGACTTAGCTGTTTCAAGAAGTAATATTGGTAACTCTGAATAACCCCTAAAGCAGGCCTCTAGGCTGCCCCTGCGTTATCAGTGTAGTCTCATCTTCCGAAGTGAGAGGACGTATGTTTCAACTTGCTGACTTCAAGGCCTTTTTTCACCCCCATGCAAATGGTTCTGTGACCTTTACCCCCTACTAAACCTCGTGTGGAAAGAGGTAAAGGGCTGACAATTGATAAAAGAGTGACTACGATCTTTCTATTGAGTAAAACAGTGCAAGTGGAATTGTAAATAATGTGTAAATAATGTGTAAACAGCAAGTGAAAGTAATGAATGTAAATATACGTGAACAATGGAAAATAGTTTTATAAGTTATTTCAAGTGACAGTGCATAACACTGTAAATAAAATAGAAATGTAAATAACGTAAATAAAATAGAGATCGTAAATAGAAATGTAAATGAGTAGTATTATAAGAATACGAGTATATACCCTAGGAGTAATGAAAGTGAAAGTTTCACTCTAGCATGTCTGAATGCTATGAGTTATGAGAGTGAAGATGAAAGTGACATTCACTCTCAATGCCAGTATACAAGATGAGAAAGTGAATGCTACGTATTTTACTGAAAGAAATTGAATCCCTACAATGACAATAAACTAATACTACTGAAGGAAACTTATGGATAAAGACTGTAGATATATATAAGTGTTATATAGTAATAGAAATATAAAGTGTGAGGGGTTTTATGAATAATAAATGACAGACTACCATGAGCGAACTAGTGCCAGTGCGACGATCAGACGCGCTCGTAATTTCCATTGCTTTCACAATGGGTTTTTTTTTTTAGTATGGATCCCAAACTACTTGGAAATTGTAGAATAGTGTTTATAGTGTTTGTATCTGGCTGTGGTAATCATATTACGGGTTGTCGGGAAGTGTAAAGTGGAGACTTCGTTACCCAACTTCAGAGGTCTCCACAAGTCCTACGGTAACCGACGAAGGCTCAACAATCATTCCAGAAGAAAGCTGAAGGTATGTGCCATAAGCATATGTAATTTTATTATTCTAGGACTAATAACTGATTTTTGGCAAATATTTTTTGAGAGTCTGTCGGAGCCCAAATAACCCCGCTGCACACGCAAGTTATTGGTAAACAAGCCCGCGGTGTAGGGGTTAAGGAAGTTAAGATGCCAAGAGGTAAGCAAAGATGGGGAATTTTTCGTTTCTACTGCTTACACCTGTAAAAATGCAGACCGATTTACTGTTCATTAAAACATGGTTTAAGTGTGTGGGAGTTGTAATGATACAGTCTAAAGCCAATGATATATTGTTTATTCAAGTAAAAGGGTCTTAGTTTGGATCTCGATATTTTCAAAATTATCACTATGTTTTGTTAATATGATGTGGATATTTCACCCACACTATAGTTATATCCAAGGTGATGTGATTGTTCTTCAGCATTGTTTGTCCGTCGAGCCTGTTATGCAGAGTGTTTTTAGGTCGACTTCTCGTCCTAAAAACACTAGTGACTGAGCGGGGTCCTCTTTCCGGACCGGAAGTAAAGCACCAACAAAGGAACAGGACATAAAAACCAGGCAGTATACCTTAACACATCTATTGCCTTAATTCTACACCGTTACAATACAACACAGAGTGATATTTGATATACAGGAGACAGGGACACAGAGTTAGCCTTTGACACCACAATGCGCAGTCACACTTAACACACGGTATAATGCATGTACACTAATGTCATGAACTATATTTATCGATACCCGCATTTCATCTTTAGGTAGAATATATATTTAGTTGGAAGCAAGGGGGAATAAACAAGATTAAGAGTCCGTGGGGGGAATGCTACTATAAATAAGACAGAGTGCGGATCGCGACACTTGATGTAGTCACTTAGTCGCGGCGCACTTATACACAGACTTTTGACTCGCCCGTGCACCCTAGTCTCCGTTCACAGTTACTGAAAGTTCTTTTATTTGGGGACTCACACAATTACTATAAGTTCTCTTACTGAGGGTTCAAGTTATCTTCTGTTCTGCCGGGTATCGGATTCTTATAGACTAATAGTAACTGTCACTGGCTTTACACTGGTCTTCACTCGGTCACTGTTCACTGTTATTTCCTCTGGTTTGTTCTCGGTACAAGGGGCGTCACTATTTACCCGTGTTTCCTGGGTAGAGCTTACTCTGTAGTACGGGCGTGAGGAGATGGCCCTAGGGAGACCCTGCCCGCAAAGGGCAACACACTGCCCGCAGGGGAGTCACTGCCCGGGTCCTGGTCGTCAGTGAGGTGCAGGGAGGCCCTCCTGTCTGGGGGTCTCGACCTGAGAGGAGGCCCTCGTACTGGAGCCTAGTTGATGGGGTGCAGGGAGGCCCTCCTGTCTGGGGGCCTCAACCTGAGAGGTGGCCCTCGAGACTGGGGCCAAACAGCTGGAGGAGGCGGGCCTGTCGCCTCTGGCTCCGTGGGGTGAGGGAGCCTGAGTTGCCCTCGTCTGGAGTCTGCTGGTCAGGCCTGGGGGTCCTGGGACTGCGGTCGCCTATAGGGAGAGGTGCCGACAGGGTTGGGCTGCGGCACCGTCCCCGTCTGGTGTCTGGCAGGAACAGAGATTTCCCAGGCGTAGGAGGTAGGTCCGGTATCGGGCCTTGCCACCACTCTGGCGACATCTCCGGGGCAACACTCCCGGATGGTGACGAAGGGCTCCCACAGGGGGAAAAGGGAGGAGAAGGATACACGGAGTCCGTGTCCTCTCTGGTACATACTGAAGCCAGAGCCTCGGGTCACCTTACCCTGGTACGTACTGCGGTTGTGGCCGTAAGCCTACCTGTCGTACAAGGAGCAACTGAAGGGCGTACAGTGGCCACTCCTTCCCCGCCACGTACAGTGGCCGTCAGTGCAGTAGGGAAAAGCAGGAGAGGTGTGCATAGAGGCTGCGCCCTCTCCGGTACGTACTGAGGCCGTAGCCAAGGGCCTCTCTACCCTGGTACGTACTTTGGCCTTAGCCGGGAGCTGATCTTCCCTCAGAGAAGCAACTGAAGGGCGTACAGAGGCCGTCGGCGCGGTGTTGCTCCTGTAGGATAGAACAGTGGGAGAGGGATGCACAGAGGCAACGCCCTCTCCGGTGTACACTAAGGCCGTAGCTGAGGGTCCCCTTACCCTGGTGCACACTTCTGGCTGTAGCCTTGGGCCTCCTGCCCTTGAGGTGGTAACAATAGCCGTCGACACGGTGTTACCTGGGACTGAATCTTGTTCAGTCCCACCCCAATTCTGGCGATGGCTGTCTGGCCCGCAAGGTCGTTGCCTTTTTCCGGTCACCTGGTGTTGGGGTAGTTGCAGGGAAAAGGGACTCAGGACAGTAGTGTCCCGGTGACCCTCTTGACCTGGGTCACTAGCCTCACCGTTGTGTCCTCCTGGGGTGGTGGTGTGGTAGTGGCCCAGTGGTGGGGTGGGGGGTGGCAGGGTGAGTGGTCCGGCGGCGGGTATTTTACCACCCTCTGTGGTAGAAAAGTCACAACCCCATGACTGGAGGTGGTATGTCGTGGTGGTGGATGTCTGGTGGGCCGGGGTGAGGTGTTGTAGGAGGCTGACCCAGTCGTAGGTGATGGGGTTTGGCTCCCGATGAGGGTTGAGGGTGAGCCAGAGGAAGGATGGGTGGTCGGTCAGGCATAGGAGGCGGAGAAGGTGGTGGGTCTCCCGAATCCTGACATGTGGGCGGTCGTGGGGTAGCCAGTGCACTCTGGAGATCTTCATCTCGGGGAATGGTGCCTGGTGAGGAGAGAGAAGCTGAATGCTGGAGAGTGACGGAAAATTGGTGCCTTTATGGGGGATGGGTCGGTGGGAGGAGTGTTGTACTTTGGGGAATTGGGATTTGGTAGGATTCAATTGTGCTTGGTGGAGAGGGAGGGTTATGGGGGAGGTGTTTGGGGTAGGGGGGGTTTGTGGTGGTGGGTGGTGGGGTGGGTGTGCGATGGGAGGTGGTGTTGGAGTGTATCTGGAGGGTGGGCGTGAAAGGCGTCCTGACCTGGTGGTGGTGGTAGCGAGTGTGGGTGTGGGTGGTGAGGGTGGTTGTGCACGTGGAGGTGGTTAGGGCGTGCGGCCGTTAGGGGGGGAGGCGGGTGGGGATGCGGTGTGGCGCGTATCATGAGCATGGTCATGAGGGAGGGGGAGTGAGGTTGAGCGGGTGGTGTCTGTGCGTGGTGAGCTGGAGTGTGGTGTGGTGTGAGAGGTGGTGGGTGTACAGGTGGTAGGGAGGTGAGTGGTGAGCTGTGAGGAGGTGGTGGCGTTGGGCGGTGGTGGTGATGTAGGCGGTGGAGGCGGTGTGGTGTGGGAGGTGGTGGGTGGACAGGTGGTAGGGAGGTGAGTGGTGGGCTGTGAGGAGGTGGTGGCATTGGGCGGTGGCGGTGATGTAGGCGGTGGAGGTGGTGTGTCGGGATCAGGTGTGTTGGGAGGCGGCGTGGTCGTCGGTGAGGTGGAGGGTGGGGGTGAGAAGGAGTAAGAGTAGGAGTCTGGGGGGTAATTCTCAGAAGGCTCGGTGTGGACAGGTGTGCGGGAAGAGGTGCGGGGAGCGCGGGTGTGGGGGTGGTCATTGTTGGGTGGGTGGAAGGGTCGCACGTGGTGATTTTGGTATGTGGGTTGCTGTCCTTGTTGGTCAATGATTACTTGGTAGGGGTTAGGGACTCGGATTATTTTGAAGGGGCCATTGAACCGGGGGAAGGTCTTGGTGGGGGCGGGAAGGTGTGCTACGACGACGAACTGGCCAGGTTTGTATGGGTTGGAGTGGTTGGTGTTGGGCATCAAGTCCTGTTGGGTTTGTAGGTGGTGCAGGCGGCGTTTGAGGTGGTGGAGAGGGTCAGTAGTGGAGGGCGGGGTGGGTGGGTGGAGGTGGTGGCGGAGGGGTAGGAGGAGCGGGGTTTCTCCGAAAATTCGCTCATGGGGTGTTATCCCATCCTCTCATGGGCATGTATTAAGGCCTCATTGGACAATCTTGACATGGGCGGGCCAATCATCGTTCCCTGTTTTCATGATGCGTGTGCGGACCTGATTCTTGAGGGAGCGATGGCTCCTCTCACAGATGCTGTTACCTTGGGGCCAGTAGGGGGATGAGTGGGAGATATGATACCCTCATATATTTGCCAGTTCTTCCCAGACTTTACCAGTGAATTCTGGGGCATTATCCGAGTGCAGTGCTTGGGGAATGCCAAAATACGGGAAGACATGGCGAGTTAGGGCATCGGCGACAGATACCGCGCTGTGATCCTTGGCGGAGCATGCAATGATGAACTTTGAATACACATCCACGAATGTGATAATGTATTTATACCCTGTTTTGGGTGTGAGGGGGCCGACGACGTCTAGGGAAAGCAATTGCCAAGATTTCTGTGCTGTTAGTTTTCCTGAAGGGCTGGGTGTGCGAGTGATGTCCTTCCCTAAAGCACAGGCGCGGCAGGATTGTATGATGTTTTTGGCAATGGTGGATGGGTTAGGTGTCCAGTACATATCACAGAAGACTTGTAAGAGTTTCTTAGTCCCCAGGTGGATGCCATTGTTGGCTTGAAGGTGCAGCATAGTGTCGTGGGCAGTGGTAGGGCTTAGGATAATGTGGCCGTTGGGATCAAACAGGTGATCGCTGTGAAGGTGGAGTTTGGCGAATGTGCTCGGCGGGATCCAGGTAGGGCGTTGCTTATTGTGCCACATTTGGATAAGGTCTGGTTCCGTGGAAATGGCGTTGATGGGTAGACGGGAAAGGGCATCGGCATTCGTGTGGAGCTTGCCTGGTCGGTATGATATCTCAAAATCATATTCCTCAAGTGCTTCGCCCCAGCGTATGAGTTGTGCGTTGGTGGTCTTGGACTGGCGTAACCACTGTAGGGATTGGTGGTCAATAATGACAATTATGTGGGTGCCTGAGATATATGAACGGAAGTAATCGAGGGACCAGATGATTCCGAGGCACTCGCGTTTGGTGGCCACGTAATTTCTTTCCGCGGGATTTAAGGTGCGGCTGGCACAGGCGATGATATGCTAGCAGCTGTCTTGCACTTGGGCAAGGACAGTCCCTATGGTGATGAGTGAGACGTCGGTATATAGACGGAAGGGGAGGTTGTAATCTGGGAATGCGATGATGGGGGCAGAGGTCAGCTTGGACTTGAGGGTGGTGAATGCGGTTTTTCTTGGTTCTGTTCATATGAATGGTTCGCCTTTTTTTGTCAGGTCGTGTAGAGGTTTGGCGATGCCTGCAAATCCTTTTACAAAACGTCTGTAATATGAAGTTAGGCCTAGGAAGGCTCTGGTTTCGTGTACGTCGCAAGGGAGGGGGATGTCGGTGATTGGACGTAGCTTGTCGGGGTCAGGAGAGACGCCTTCGGCATTGATCACGTGTCCAAGGAAGGAGACTGATCGTTTGGCCAAGACACACTTTCTGGGTTTGAGTTTGAGCCCAGCCTGGCATATGCGTTGGAACACCTGTTTGAGGCGGTGGAGGTGGTCGGCCCAGGTGTGACTGAAGACGATGACGTCATCCAGGTAGGCCAAACAGGTCTCCCAGGTCAGCCCATTCAGAACAGATTCCATGAGGCGGGAAAATGTGGCGGGGGCGTTGCAGAGTCCGAAGGGAAGGACATTAAATTCGTAATACTTCCCGTTCGATGTTGAGTAGGCGGTCTTGTGTTTGTCGTCTGGGTGGACGGGGACCTGCCAATAGCATGATTGCAGGTCTAGGGTAGAGAACCATGTCGATCCATGCAGGGAGTCATGAGAGTCGTCGATCCTGGGTAGGGGTGTAGCGTCTTTGATGGTAACGTCGTTCACTCCACGGTAATCGATGCAGAAGCGCATGGTTCCGTCTTTTTTATGCACGAGTATAACAGGTGAGGACCACGGGCTAGTGGAGTTGGAGATGACACCGGCATCAAGCATATCCTGGACCTGCCGGTCTTCTTCTGCCCGTTGTTTAGGATTTTTCCGGCATGATGGTTGGCGAATGGGAGGTCTGGTAGTATGTATCTCGTGGCCGAGATAAGTAGTGTGGTCAAGGTCTGTTGGGCCTGAGGAGAAAAGGTCCTGAAAGTCCAGGAGTAGTTGTCGGAGGCTGTTGGTTTGGGAAGGGGATAGATGTGATGGTAGGTTGGGGAGAGAGGGGTGAGTAGGGGATGGTGCTTGGCATGGTTCGGCTTCTTCTGTGTCGCCAATGATGAGTCCTCACGGTAGAGTTAGTGGTGTTGTGGCCAGGTTGGTGATATGGATCTCTTGGGCATAGGGGGGAAGGAAGGTGGGGGACACTAAACAGGACGAGAGGGGTTTGGTGGGTAAGGATGGTGAGAAAAGGATGGAGGTACCCGAGGGTCTGTTCAGTTTCACCCAAGCTTCGTGGTGGGGTGGAATGGTGATTGTGGAAGCGATAGTGGCAGGAAAAGATGGAGAGGGGGCCAGTAGAAGTGGAGTGGGGGATGGGGATGGAGGGGGATGAAGTGAGGCGTTGAGTGAGGTCGGGGTGGGGTTACATGTACAGGTGGGTTGGGGCAGGTGAGTGTCAGGGAGAGGGGGGTGTGGGGGAGGTGGTGTTGTTTTTCTTTTTTCTTCTAGATTTTTTTTTTTCCTTTGTTGATTGATGCTTGGTTGGGGCAGGCTGGACTGAAGTGGAGGCGACGCTGATGACAGTCAATGGTCGCGTGGAGTTTTTGGAGGAGGTCCAGCTCAAGGTATCCATCATATTGATTGCATGTGGAATCAAATATGATGAAGGGGTGGTTGGTGGACACTCGTTGGTGAGTGCTGGTTTGAAGGGCCCGGGTTTCCCCACGGATGGGTAGGGGGCCATCCCCCGCGTCTATGAGGTTGACTGAAGTGGGGAGAAGAGGGCCGAAAGCAGAGGTGTGGCGGGAGTAGAAGTGGGAGTAGAGGCATGACCTGGCTGCTCCCGTGTCTACCAGTAGTCTCGCCTTGACCCCGTTCAGCCAAATCTTGTCATAGACTAGGGGTCTGTTGTTGTGTGAGGTGGCCCCCACCACCGTGGGGAGGTGCAGGGGCGGGCCTAAAAATCCATCTGCTGAGGTTGGCCATGGTCATCGTGTTCCTCGTCGTCCGGTCCTGGGTAGGCTAGTGGCGGCGCGTCGTCTTCTGGGGCGTCGTTGTCCAAGGAGGAGACCTTCTTATGCCCTTGATGAAAGTTCCTGCGCCTGCTTGCCTTGAGCTGCTCTCTTATGTCATGCAGGGGGCAGGTGCGACTGCAGGCCGTGAACTCTCAAGGATTAATGGTTATGAGGTTGCCTTGATCCCTGGGGTTGGGGCGTTTCTTCTGCGGGTAAGCCCTGGGCACAGTAGGAGGCGGCTCCATGGGTGATTGGTGAGACGGCGGCTTTGGTTTTGGTGGGGGGTTCTGATTTGTGGGGAATCTTGTCACCGCGTGAAGAGGTTGTGGCATGGGACGGGCGGCGAGGAGACGTTGGACGAGTTGCAGGTCCTGGTCCATGTTCCCTGAGGGATCATAAATGGAGAAATGCTCCCTGACTGTGCTAGGGAGAATCCTCAGCAGGGCATTGAATGTGTGTATATCCCGAGTATTTGTGGCTGCCTCGGGATAAGCAGCGCTGACGAGGCGCCGAGCCTGGACGGAAGTGTCGTCTAGGTTACCGTCGTAGGTGAGGGCGTCGAGTTGAGAGAGAGCGACAACTCTGCCCATGGAAGGCATGAAAGTCTGTCTCACAATTTGTGAGAATTGGTCCCATGTCAGTTCTGGGACGATTTTTGGTGCGACAGTGGCGATTATTTTACCCAGGTTAGGTAATGTGACTGCAATCTTTTCTTTGTCCGAGTCAGACCATATGTCTAAGAGGGGTTTAACCATATCTAAATGCATGTCAATGTCACATTGGTCCGGGTTGAATTTCGGCAACTGAATGTGCGGTTTGGCTGCCATTGTGCAAGTTTTCCTTTATCGTTCCTCCGTGCTTTACTCGGATCCAGAACCACCGCTTGCCACCAGTGTTATGCCGAGTGTTTTTAGGTCGACTTCTCGTCCTAAAAACACTAGCGACTGAGCGGGGTCTTCTTTCCGGACCGGAAGTAAAGCACCCACAAAGGAACAGGACATAAAAACCAGGCATTATACCTTAAAATATATATTGCCTTAATTCTACACCATTACAATACAACACAGAGTGATATTTGATATACAGGAGACAGGGACACAGAGTTAGCCTTTGACACCACAATGCACAGTCACACTTAACACACGGTATAATGCATGTACACTAATGTCATGAACTATATGTATCGATACCCGCATTTCATCTTTAGGCAGAATGTATATTTAGTTGGAAGCAAGGGGAATAAACAAGATTAAGAGTCCATGGGGGGAATGCTACTATAAATGAGACAGAGTGCGGATCGCAACACTTGATGTAGTCACTTAGTCGCGGCGGCACTTACACACACACACACACACGGCATCGTCGGAGGAAGACGTCTTTTACCGGCTCTCCATACCAGCTCAACGCGGCCAGAGGCATTACCTAAATAAGTATCTTTGAATGAGTCAAGCTCTGTACCAGGTTAGACTAAATGATTTTTCATTATTAAAAGGAAAAGAAATAATAAGTTTAAATAAGACTGATCAAACAACAAAGAACCACGATGCGTTGAGTCAGCTGGGTTTGTTTATACTACGGCAACACGCGGAAAGTGTAAGTGCATACTCTTCATTTAGTATTACAAAATGGATACATACTTCAGTAAAACAAATTTGGAAAAGAAAAGGGATAAAAGTAAAAAGCAAAATGATGATTTCTACCAAGAACTGGTTGAAGTGGAGACTCACAATAGACTGGTTGAACGTGTACACAAACTAGAAATGGCTTTCAAAAATGAAATTGATGAAATAAAGAAGCAAATGCACTTGCAAAAGGAAGAGATAGAAAAACTGGGAAGGGAGGCCAATAAGAAAGACACAACCATCAGTGAACTAACAGTGGAATTGAATACCCTTAGGAAGAAAGTGAGTGAAATGGGAAGTACAGTAGTTAATCACGAGAGTGTTATGGAAGAGTTAAAAAATGACACAGAGACAGTTAGACAAGCAAGCAGTCTTATGGACCAGAGCAGTGATATTGAGGAGAAGATAACACAGGTGAATGAAGCTGTGCAAAGCTACAAATATGATGTAGAAACCACGTATGCTGAAATGGTGAAAGTAAAGAAAGACTTAGAAACAAGGGTGGAGGAAAAAAACATTAAAAAGGAAGTGAAAAGAATAATCCAAAACAATCCAAAGTTAGTCAGAGATTCAGTAGAAATAAATAAATCAATAGTAATCACTGGTATAGAAGAGGAAGAAATTAAAAACAAAATCACTAGAGACAAAGAGGAGATGGCAAATGTAATGAGCTTACTGAAAGAAATATCAGAGGAAATCTGTAGTAAAGACATAGAGGAACACAAAAGGCTAGGGAAATACGAGAAAAACAGGACAAGACCTCTAAAGGTGACTTTCCAGAGTGTAAACACTGTGGAAGAGATACTAAAAAATGCAAAGAATCTTATGGAAAAAGAGGAGTTCAAAAATGTATGGATAAAAAGATGCCTAACACAAGAGGAACTGGAATTACTGAAAGAGAAAAGGGAGGAAGCAAAAACAAAAAATGAGGGAAGATCAGAAGAGGACAAGAAGAAATTTTTTTTACAAAGTAATAGGATTGCAGGTACGAAAGTGGTACACAAACAGGATGGAAGAAAAAGGAGGAAGTTAGTAGAACCATGTCATGACAAGTATATAAACAAGATGATAAAGTTGATGTACTCAAATGTGGATGGAATGGTATCTAAATTACTAGAGATGAATGATTGTCAGAGAAAATGAACCACAAATAATATGCCTAACTGAGACAAAATTAACACCAAGGATATCCAATGACATACTAAACTTAGAGGAATACAATATATGGAGAAGAGACAGAAACTTAAAAAAAGGAGGAGGAATTATAATATTAACTAAGAAAAATCTAAAAGTCAAGGAAATAAACCTAGATATACCATCGCAAGTAGAACTGATTGCAGTAGAGATCGACACATCTGAAGGTAAAGTAATTGTAGCCAATTTGTATATGCCACCCAGATCAAACACATGGGAAAGAGACGAATATGAGGACCTGGCAGAGAGTACAATTCAGAGTATAAGATCCTTGCTACATAAAATGGAAGAGAAATCGGAAAGAATTATACTAACTGGGGATTTCAATACAAATATAAATTGGAATACTCTAGATATAAATAGCCAAGAAAGCTGTTGGGACCAAAAGCTCCTGGATCTCGTACAAGAGTTTTTCTTAACGCAACATGTGAGGGAAACCACTAGAAAAAGAGGACTTGATGTACCTTCAGTGCTAGATCAAATATTTACTAGGCAAGAAAATGACATTGACAGTTTAATATATCACCCTCCACTCGGCAAAAGCGATCATGCAGTACTAAATTATAACTTCAGGATAGCATATGACATAGTAAACAGCAATGACAGTTACAAAAAGAGACTAAACTATAAAATGGGAAATTATCAAGACCTAAAGAAGTATTTCTTAGAAGTTGACTGGGAAAATGAGCTTAGAGGACAAGATTTAAATGCTGTATATAAAAAATTTTGTGAATTTTATGAAATAGGAGTCCAGAAGTACATCCCACAGCACAAAGAAGCAGATAAGAAAATACAGAAATGGTTCAATACAGAATGTAAAAAATCAAAAGAAAGAAGAGATTTGTTGTGGAATAGATACAGAAGACACAATAGTGAAAGGGCGTATAATAATTACAAACAGGCAAGAAACGACTATACAAGAATAAGGAGGGAAGCCCAAAAACAGTTTGAGGAGGATATAATAAATAAAAGTAGTGATCAACCAAAGCTGTTTTACAGCTATATCAGAAGCAAAACCAAAGTAAAAGATATACCTAATACAATCCATCACGGACGAGGGAATCACTTATACACAAGAGAAAGATATTTGTGAAGCACTAAATAAGAATTTCCAATTAGTTTTTACAGAAGAAAAAAATTTTGAGAGGGAATATGTGGAACACGCATGTCCACACATACTACCAGATATACAAATAGCAGAAAAAGTAATACAGGAGGAGTTAAGTAGATTAGACAGAAGAAAAGCAAGTGGTCCTGATGAAATTTCATGTTGGGTGTTACGAGAATGTGCAAAGGAGTTAAGTACACCATTATTTTTAATTTTCAAGAAATCCTTGAGTCAAGGGAAACTACCTGATATTTGGAAAAAAGCAAATATAGTCCCCTTATTCAAGAAAGGAAATAGACAAAATCCTCTCAACTACCGACCAGTATCACTGACCAGTGTTGTAAGCAAGGTATTAGAAAAACTTATAAGAAAAGCTTGGGTAAATCATCTAGAAGAACACAGTATGATAACAGAAAGACAGTTTGGCTTCAGAAAAGGAAAATCATGTGTTACTAATCTGTTGAGCTATTATGACAGAGTAACAAACACAATACAGGAAAGGGAAGGATGGGTGGACAGTATCTATTTAGATTTCAAGAAAGCTTTTGACACAGTACCACACCAAAGACTTTTATGGAAGCTGTACCATCAAGGAGGAATTCGAGGCAAACTGTTTTGTTGGATGCAAGACTTTCTCATAAAAAGAGAAATGAGGACAGTACTAAGAGGAAACTACTCATCATGGAAAGAAGTGACTAGTGGAGTACCACAGGGTTCCGTGCTGGCACCAATCATGTTTCTAGTGTACATAAATGATATAAACAGTAACACTGGAAATGAGAGCTATCTGAATATGTTTGCAGATGATGCAAAAATACAAAGGAGAATTACTAGCACAGACTCTTGTAGGGAGCTACAAGAAGAATTAAATAAACTTCATGAATGGAGAAGTACATGGCAAATGGAATTCAATGTGGACAAGTGTCATGTAATCAAGTTTGGTAAAAGTGGAAAAAGACCTGATTGGGATTATAAGTTAGGAAATAAAACCCTATACACATCAGAAAGAGAGAAATACCTAGGTGTGATTATCATTAACAGACTATCTCCGGCTGACCACATCAGCGAGAAGGTACGGAACATGTATACACTGCTTGCAAATATGAGAATAGCATTCACATACATAAATGAAGACATGCTAAGAAGGATAATAACATCATTCATTAGACCAACCCTGGAATATGCATCAATAGTCTGGAGTCCTCATCTCAAAAAGCATATAGACAAGATTGAAAAAGTTCAAAGGGCCGCTACAAGATGGATACCAAGCTTAAGGGACCTAAGCTACGAAGAAAGACTAAATAAACTGAATCTACCAACACTACAGGAGAGAAGGAAAAGAGGTGACATGATAATGCTATATAAGTGCATATCAGGAAAGGAGAAAATAGACATAAATGATTACTTAACATATGGAGAAGCATCAGCAAGAGGACACTGCAAAAAACTGCATAAGAAGAGAGGTGATAAAGACGTAAGGAAATTCAGTTTCCCAAACAGAGCAATTGATCAATGGAATGCACTACCGAATGAAATAGTGTGTGCCAAAACAATTCACAAATTTAAGGATATGTACGATAAATATGGTCTAAGACACGGGACAATACGAGCTTGACTCATTCCTGTAAAGATACAATTAGGTAAGAACAATTAGGTAAGAACACAGACTTTTGACTCACCCGTGCACCCTAGTCTCCGTTCACAGTTACTGAAAGTTCTTTTATTTGGGGACTCACACAATTACTGTAAGTTCTCTTACTGAGGGTTTAAATTATTTTCTGTTCTGCCGGGTATCGGATTCTTATAGACTAATAGTAACTGTCACAGGCTTTACACTGGTCTTCACTCGGTCACTGTTCACTGTTATTTCCCCTGGTTTGTTCTCGGTACAAGGGGCGTCACTATTTACCCGTGTTTCCTGGGTAGAGCTCACTCTGTAGTACGGGCGTGAGGAGAGGGCCCTAGGGAGACCCTGCCCGCAAAGGGCAATACACTGCCCGCAGGGGAGTCACTGCCCGGGTCCTGGTCGTCGGTGAGGTGCAGGGAGGCCCTCCTGTCTGGGGGCCTCGACCTGAGAGGAGGCCCTCGTACTGGAGCCTCGTTGATGGGGTGCAGGGAGGCCCTCCTGTCTGGGGGCCTCGACCTGAGAGGTTGCCCTCGGGACTGGGGCCAAACAGCCGGAGGAGGCGGGCCTGTCGCCTCTGGCTCCGTGGGGTGAGGGAGCCTGAGTTGCCCTCGTCTGGAGTCTGCTGGTCGGGCCTGGGGGTCCTGGGACTGCGGTCGCCTATAGGGAGAGGCGCCGACAGGGTTGGGCTGCGGCACTGTCCCCGTCTGGTGTCTGGCAGGAACAGAGATTTCCCAGGCGTAGGAGGTAGGTCCGGTATCGGGCCTTGCCACCACTCTGGCGACACCTCCGGGGCAACACTCCCGGATGGTGACGAAGGGCTCCCACAGGGGGAAAAGGGAGGAGAAGGATACATGGAGTCCGTGTCCTCTCTGGTACGTACTGAAGCCGGAGCCTCAGGTCGCCTTACCCTGGTACGTACTGCGGCTATGGCCATAAGCCTACCCGTCGTACAAGGAGCAACTGAAGGGCGTACAGTGGCCGTTCCTTCCCCGCCATGTACAGTGGCCGTCAGTGCGGTGTTGCTCCCGTAGTAGGGAAAAGCAGGAGAGGCGTGCACAGAGGCCGCGCCCTCTCCGGTACGTACTGAGCCCGTAGCCAAGGGCCTCTCTACCCTGGTACGTACTTTGGCCTTAGCTGGGAGCTGATCTTCCCTCAGAGAAGCAACTGAAGGGCGTACAGTGGCCGTCGGCGCGGTGTTGCTCCCGTAGGATAGAACAGTGGGAGAGGGATGCACAGAGGCAACGCCCTCTCCGGTGTACACTAAGGCCGTAGCCGAGGGTCCCCTTACCCTGATGCACACTTCTGGCCGTAGCCTTGGGCCTCCTGCCCTTGAGGTGGTAACAATAGCCGTCGACACGGTGTTACCTGGGATTGAATCTTGTTCAGTCCCACCCCAATTCTGGCGATGGCTGTCCCGCCCGCAAGGTCGTTGCCTTTTTCCGGTCACCTGGTGTTGGGGTAGTTGCGGGGAAAAGGGACTCAGGACAGTAGTGTCCCGGTGACCCTCTTGACCTGGGTCACTAGCCCCACCGTTGTGTCCTCCTGGGGTGGTGTGGTAGCGACCCGGTGGTGGGGTGGGGGGTGGCGGGGTGAGTGGTCCAGCGGCGGGTATTTTAGAGCCAACCCTGTATTAGCACCACCATCTCCTCATCTGTTGAATTTGCTCGACGAATTCGTTTGGTGGGGGGCTCGTCACTTGGCATGTCTCATATGTCTTGGGATGAATATCGTAGTTGTTTGAGTGATGTAATGACGTCCTTGGATAAGTGTATTTGTTTACATTTTGAAACTGCATCATGACTGGCTCACAATCTTTCAAGGTTTATGAAATCTCTCTTCTGATTGGCCCAGCGACAGTCAGCTGGGTTGCATTATGAACAATAGGAACGGAACGGAACGGAACGGATTTTACGATTGCATCATCGTGAGTTACGAGCGTTGTCGCGAGCTTTAGAAGATACACCTTAGCGGTTGTCGTAGCTCACGAGCAAAGATGGCCGCTATGAGCGAGTTACGATAATCATAGCGGCGACTCGCAACGATCTTTTGAACATCCCAGCCCAGTATTGCTGGGAAAATATACGAACGCTTGGAAGTTGAAATTTTTAATACTTTGGATTTTGGAACGATGTATTTTACGACTGTGGACGTATCTTGCGTCACAGGAGAGACTGTGATGAAGGCTATGGTGACGAGGCTACAATAGACTCCAGTAGAAGCTCCCAGACACATCTTCCTAAGCGATTTATTTTTGTTGGATCTTACGACGGTGAATTATATGATTGGACGTATCTTATCCTGGGAGGAACTGTGATGAAGGCTGTGGTTGAGGCTAGAACAGACTACGATAGAAGCACCCTAACATCTCTTCAGCAATTTATTTTGTATCATGAGAATTGATGGATTTCACGTATTTTGCATCCCAGAGAGACTATGATGAAGGCTTTTGTGAAGAGGCTACAATAGACTCCAATAGAAGCTCCTTAACACCTCTTCCATGGCGATTTATTTTTGTTGGATCTTACGACGGTGAATTTTACGACTGGACGTGTCTTTCATCCCAGAAGAGAGTACGACGAAGGCTATGGTTAACCCTTTAACCGCGGGTGTCATTCCAGAATGACATTGACAAAACTGGACCAAACCGCGGGTGTCATTCTGGAATGATCGTGAATATTTTGAACACTGCGTGTTTTCCCGGCACGCAAAGTCTCACGCAAGAGTAGCTGTCGAGTTCTTTCACGCCAGCCATCCCACACCTCCCTCCTCCAACCCCGAGGGGGCCCCCCCCACCCCTGCCCTGACCCGCATCAGTCAGTATCTGTCCAGCTCTGTGCGTGATAATGGCGCTCCGTCCTGACTCATCGTTGCTCGCTTCCTCCTCTACAATGAATAGTGCTAGTGTTCCCACTACCTCTACACCGGTAAAGGAACTGCCGACGGCGAGGCAGAAGGGGTTGAGCACTCCTGAAATTAGAACTGAGCTGGACAAAACTGTAAGTACTACTCTTGATTGTGGCATACTCACAGCAAGCAGTGATGATTTGGCAGTGATTGGTGGTGAACCATTTTCCATTGATAGTGACAGTGATGAAAGTGATCGTGTTGTTTCCCCACCACCACCCCCAACTTACTTTGGGAAAGGAAAGACTCCTATGGGCAAATCTGGTATTGCACGTGGGAAGGGAGTGAAGCGCAGGCTCACGTCTCCCACACCAGGCCCTAGTAAGCATTTCCCATCAATTTCCCGTTCCCCTAGCCCTATTGCCCTCACATCATCATCATCATCTGCCGTGCCCTCTCCTCGGTCTACATCATCTGAGGAGTACGAATTACCAAAGCCTGCAAAGCGAGGGAAGGCAGGCCGTGCAGGCCGTGCAGGCAGGGCAGGCAGGCCTAGAACAAAGGGGATGCGTGGCAGTTGGAAGGCAAAGCTGGGTGATAAGCGAGGTGATAAGCGGGGTAGAAAGGGTCAAGTTTCACCATGCACCAGGTCAGAAACCCCCCCCCCCACCTGCCCCCCGCTCAGCTCCCTCACCCTCGCCACCCCCCCACTCACCGCCCCCGCACTCACCCCCCTCCCCGTTGCCTCCTGCCTCACCCCCCTCCCGCTCGCCTCCTGCCTCACCCCCCTCCCGCTCGCCTCCTGCCTCACCTCCTGCCTCACCCATTGCCTCCACCTCAGCTCCTTCTCACGGAGAAACGAGTGCAATGCAACCTGCCACTGCCACTGAACCACGCACAGGGCAAGTGGATGCATTTGTTTGATCTGACGGTGCAGATTTTCAGCCACACAATCCACCGTTTGATATGACAAATGCTGGAATACAGCCTGCCTTCCCATGCAACGCAGATGATTTTGTTGACTACTTCCTGGCCTTCATGGATGATGAAATCGTGCAGCATGTCAGCGATGAGACCAATAGGTATGCAGCTCAGTGTGCAGCAGAAGGGCTGGGACCTATTGGCTCACCAAAGCAAGTGTCGTGGTTGCCTGTCGGAATCAGAGAGCTGTATGTTTTTTTTGCCCTAATGTTTTTTATGCCCCATATAAAGAGACATGAGTTGGAGGAGTACTGGCTCGTGGATGACATTACTACTATCCCAATATTCGGGAAGAATATGTCACGGGATCGGTTCCGACAGCTGCTTGGATACCTGCACTTCGCTGACAATGCAAACCCGTCCCAAACTGACCCTTTGTGGAAAGTGAGGGATTTTCTCAACAGGATTAGGGATCGATTTATGCGATTTTTCCGGCCTATGCAGAAAGTCGTCATAGACGAATCCCTGGTATTGTTCAGAGGACGTCTCAAATTCATGCAGTACATCCCCAGCAGACGCCACCGCTTTGGGATAAAGTTCTTTGTGCTGTGTGACTGTGAGACGGGGTATATCCTGGATTTTGTCATCTACTCTGCTAGCACAATGGATGTGAACAGGAAAGACCCCCTTGGCTTCTCTGGCTCCGTTGTAAAAGTGCTGATGGAGAGGTATTTTGGTGGGAATCATGTGCTGTACACAGACAGTTACTACACAGCACCGAAACTCTCCAAATACCTTGCTGAACACGGCATTGGCACTGTACGGAGCTATAGGAAAGAGTGGCCAAGTTTCCCCGAAGCATCATCATCATCCAAGGGAGATGTGCACCTGAAGAAGTCAGACAAGCTTCTTGCGATCAGGTGGCATGACAAGAAGGTCGTGAATATGATCAGCACCATCCACAAGGGGGAATTGCAGAGAACTGGGAAGGTCAGCTACAGGACGGGAGAGCCAATCATGAAGCCTGATGCCGTCATTGATTACAATGTCAATATGAGACTTGTTGATAAGTCTGATATGATGATTGGCGAAATCGACTGTCTCAGGAGAAACACCCGATGGTACAGGAAGGCTTGCCTGCACATGCTCGATATGTGCATGCTCAACGCCTTCATTCTCTACAAGACACAAGTCGGGGGCATAAGGCAACCATCACTGAGACAGTTTTCCAAGACTGTCGTGCAGCAGCTACTTGCACGATTTGGTCAGGTGACGGCATTGATCCCGAGGCGACACTCTGACACACAACCTGACCGTCTTGAGTGCCGCAATTACATGAGCCGGCACCAGCTTGTGAAATTGCCTCTTACAGCAGGCGGCAGGTTGTCACAGGGCCGCTGCAGAGTATGTTCTAACACCACACGGAGGCCTAGGACGAGAAAAATGAGCACACACCAGTGCCTGGAATGCCAAGTCGCTCTATGTGTAACTCCGTGCTTTGCCGAGTACCACTCTCTGAGTAAATACTGAAAGTGACAGTGATATATAGTGATGCGACAGTGACGTGCTTTGCCAATAATTGTATAATGGATAATGTAGTAATAAGGGATATTTTGCCTAGAAAAAAATGTAAATATTGGCCAGTATAATAAGTGATATTGTAATAAGAGAATCTGCGGCACTTGTGTAATTCTGCGGCACTTGTGTAATTCTGTGATGCGCCAGTGACGCAATATAGTAATAAGTGCGGTGTAAATATAATGTATATTGCCCAGATTATATGTAAAATAATATTAGAAGTTAGAAAGAATGAAAAGATCGCATGAAACGTCAGTGAGCGGGTGCCGCCGCAGTGAAGTGAGGCGAGCCGCAGTGAAGAACGGGCGCAGCCGCAGGGAAGTGCCTTTTGCCTACCTCAGTGAACACAGAGTGGGTGTTTATCGTATGTACAGTGTTCATATATGTTTATATTACTATTATGAGAGAGTGGTTGGCATTTGGTACTGGTGTGTGGGGCGTAAAATAGTTATTTCACACCCCTCACTTCTAACGGCTCTCCCCGTCCTGTGAAAGTCAACAAAGTCATGAAACCTACATCAATGGAAAGCTGAAGGTTAGTACTTTCTAATGGTACCTTATTTTTTTTTCTCTAGCTTTATTCTGTGCAGAGTTATTAAGGTTTAAAGGTTTGTTTACATTTGGCTGAAACCTCCGCGGGAGAGGACAGTCAGACCAAAACAATACCCGCGGTTAAATGTTAATAGGCTACAGTAGATTCCAGTAGACGCTCCCTAACACTTCGTAGCGAATTTGTTTTGCTGCATCTTACGAGAATGGATGGATTTTACGTATCGTGCGTCCCTGGTGAGACTGGATGAAGACTGTGATTAGGAAGCTACAATGTACTCCAACAGAAGCTTCCTAACACCTCTTCCTTAACGATTTTTTTTTTTTTTTTTTTTTTTTTTTTTTTTGCCGGCTGTCCGTTTTTTTTTTTTTTTTTTTTTTTTAATGTAGAAAGTGATTTAAACAACATAGAAGGGGACGGCAAGGTGTACTAAGCAGAATAAATCTCTTAGGAAGAGTTGTTATGGAGATTTCTTAACCGAGAGCAATAAAAATGATAAATAATAGTAATAATAATAGTACGATGTCATAAATACTGATAAGTATATGTGCCATAATGTGTAATGATGCTATATAATTATGAAAAAATGAAATTACTACTGCAACTACTACTAATACTATTGCAACTTCTACTACAACTATTTCTACTTCTGCTACTTCTACTACTTCTACTAGTACTTATACTACTGCTTCCAAACCATCATAATCATCGTCAGCATTACCATCATCACCATCTTTCCTAATTTTTCATAATAATAATATAGGGTCCAGAGAGAGAGAGAGAGAGAAACTGCTAACTACAGTGGAATCCTGACTCCACCTCACATGCACAAACACTCACATTTAAGTGACTTATTCCACCCATTACCTAAAGTTCCAGTAATGACTCTTCCCCAGGTTAAAATGAGTACAATTTGCTGATTCAAAGTTTTTTTATTTTGTTTTAATGCTCATCTATATCCTCTATTTCCTATCAGGCATGGGTGATGGGCTGAGTGCGAAAGATAGTAGTAGTAATAGTGGTGGTAGTGGTAATAATGGTGGTGGTAGTAGTAATAATGGTGGTGGTAGTAGTAATAATGGTGGTAGTAGTAGTAATAATGGTGGTGGTGGTAGTAGGAACAGTGGTGGTGGAGGTAGTAGTAATATTGGTGGTGGTGGTAGCAGAAAAATAACAATAAGAGCCTTGTGCCAAAATCCAGCACAAAACCGGATCATCGGCTACAAGTTGTGTAGGCTATTCTGGCTGGGCCGTGAGCACAGACGCGGCATGGTGAAAGAAATAGGTCAATGGAAGAAGCATATGATTTTACAGATGGGGCCACTGCAGCAGGGAACGGAAATAGATGTCGGAAAGACGACCAGTAGAGGTAAGGAAGGACATTATATTATGGAAGGAAAAATACGGTGATGCTCGGAGGAAGTCTGCTGAAGGCGAGACAAGAAGGGAAAAGAAATACGCCACTGTATAGCGCAAAGAAGACAATCAAGGAAAATGTGGCGTACAGTGAGGATGGCATTGCATTGAGTACAGAGGGGAGAGCAGTCACCAGACATCAAATATGAGTGGGCAGGTCTAGTATGACCAATTCTAAGACGAGCTAAAGCAGTCGTTCACCTATTACGGTGGGTCAAGCAGGGAAAAATACAGGATTTAACAACACAGAGTTATATTATTAATGACTGAGTCCCAGCAAGATTGCCATCGGTGTTGAAAGAAGGATGATAGGGCAGGAAGAAAATCAGAGACGAATGAGGAAAGAAAGAAAGGCATCCCTGGCAACACCCATGCGAACCAACTGATCAGCATCTTCATTGCCTGTGGTGTCCACATGTCCTGGAACCCAGCAGAACTGTTTTACGACGAGAGGAGATGGGGAACAACCATTCCAAGATGCGAAGGACTAAAGGGTGAGAAGAAGGGACAGACCATTATATGAATCAGATTATCACAAATGAGGGAATGGAGACACGACAAATATACCGCAACGCAAACAAGAGGGCATATAACTCTGCTGTTAGAACACTCGCATAAACAAGAAGGTTAAACTGATATAAGGTGTCAGGAAAGAGAACCGCGAACCCAACACCCACAAGGTGCAGAGGAATGGCGGGAGAGAGGGTCGGAGAACTGGGAATGAAGAATGAATGAAGAGAAATTGGACTTGGAATAAGGGAAAGTGGAAGGACAAACGTGGGGTCGCGGAAGTAGCCACGGAGGAAAAAGACGTGCAGAAAGAAAAAAACATTACTGACAGGAAGGGAGAAGTGCGAGAAGAAAGTACGCGCGCTAACTGCAAAAGGTAGCTTGATCCTAGGATGTGAGGAAAACGTGTCCAAGTCAGGACTGGGAGGAAGTAGAGAAGGGGTAATAGGAAAACAGTGCAACTTGGCATGGGTACGAAGAGAAAGTAAAGCACGACGGCGGAAAAGTAAAGGAACTCCTGATTCAGCATAGAGACTGAACTGGGGAAGATTTAAAACCGCCAATAGCTAGACGCAAACCGTGATGATGCACAAAATCAAGTTGTTGGAGGATGGTGTCTGAAGCAGAAGAATAAAGTTGGCAGTCATAATCAAGCTTGGAGAGAGCAAGAACAATATGGAGGCGAAGAAGTTCAATCAACACCCTACGACACATGAGATAAAGTTTGTAAGAGACAGGCTTTGCATGGCTGAAATTTTCAAGGAAACAATACGGTCCTTCCAAGTATGACGAAAGTCAAAAAGAAGGCCAAGAAAGGAGGCAGAGGTTTTGTGCGAGAAAGAATAGGCTTAGGGAAAAAGAGGTGGTTGAGGAATAAGACGTGAGCCAGTAAAAGTAATAGCATGAGACATGAGAGAACCGGAAACCATGTGAAGTAGCCCATTCTGAGGCAGCGGAAAGCGCACATTAGATAAGAGCACCAAGGGCAGAGGTATCAGAGTTTGAGGCATATATTGCAAAAGTCATCGACATTTAAAGAAGAGCGAACCCCAACTGGAAGACAAGAAACAATCCCATTAATAGCCAATAAAAAGAGAGTAGTGCTAAGAACACTGCCCTGGGGAACACCATATTGTGGGAATGGATCCGAATAAGTACGCTGAACACAGACTCTAAAGAAACGAGCTGATAGAATTTAAGAAAACATCAAGGTTACATCAATACCTCAGGAACGAACTGTGCATAAAATATGGTAGCGCCAGGCTGTATCGTAAGCTTTCTCAAGATCAAAGAACACTGCGATTACAGATTGGTGAGTGGCAAAGGCTGAGCGGATGTAAGTCTAGATTTAGGAGGGGAGTTAAGGTGCCACGAGCTTTCTGAAAACCAAACTGTGAAGAGGACAAAAACTGCTTTTCTAGGAGCACATAAGGCGATGATTTATCATACTCTCGAACAACTTGCAGAGACAACTAGTAAGAGCAAGGAGCGATAATCTTGAGCATGGGAAAGCTTTCCTGGCTTAAGAAATGGGAGAATGATGGCAGTACGAAAAGGGGGAGGAAAAACACCTCCTGTCCAGATACGCTTATAAATAACTAATAATAAGGCCAGGGCCTGGGGGGAATGATCACGGAGCATATTAATGCCATCAGGACCGTAGCAAGTATTTTAACAAAGACGATGGGCGAAGGACAATATTCATGGAGCGTGAAAGGCTCATACATTGACTAGACGACAGCCGGAAGACAACAGGCGTACATTCAGAAGAAGCTTTAAGGGCATGGAATTCAGGTGAGACATGAGAGCCACCACTAACATTACTAAAATCAAGACCTAAGCCATTAGCAACTAGATGAGCATCTGCAACTGACTCCCCATCCAAATGAAGGACAGGGGAAGGCATGGGAAGATGCTTACCGGCTATTTTGCATATACGTTTCCAGAAGGAAGCAATGGGCGTATTGGCAGTAATAGTGGAAACGTATAATCTCCAGCTACAGCGTTTATCCCTTTTAGCAATCTTATGAAGGGAAGCACGGACCTTTTTAAACAACAGAAACACACACTGTTCATCCAGGATGTTGGGTATATGTAGGTAATTTTTCCAACGTGCACGTTTAACACGGAGTGCCACAGTACAGTCAGAATCCCACCATGGCACACATTTAGAAGTAAAAGACGGGACGACCAAGGAATCGCAGTCAAAGCTGCACTTAGAACCATAACAAAGTAGGTAAGCATATCTAAAACAATAGAAAAGGAAGAAGGGGGTATAGAAGGAACCGTTAAAGAAGTAAAAGGCGGCCAGTCAACCTTCGGGAAACACCACCGAGGAGGTCTGAGTGCGGAACAATATGATGAAGTTTGATAGGAAAGTGATCACTATACAGTATGCAGCATCAGAAAGAACAGACCAATGAAACTCTAAAGAAAGAGAAGGGGAACAGAAGGAGAGATCCAGACTTGAGAAAGTACGAGTTTTAGCATCAAAATGCGTCGAAACTCCCATATTTAATAAAGATAAATCATTGCTAAAAACAAAAGACTCAAGGCGGCGGCCACGATGATTAGTAACAGCATCGCCCCATAAAGAATGGCGAAAGTTAAAGTCTCCCAACAATAAAAGTGAGGTGGGTAACCGGGGCAATGAAAGGGATAAGGCAGGAAAATCAATAGGCTGGGAGGGAGAGAAATAAATGGAAAACCACCGTGATCTGAGGTCCGAGAAAAACTCGAATAAAATTACATGGAACCGTGGTGTGCAGGGAAAGACGTTCAAGAGTAACTGTGTGGTGGACTAAGATAGCTGAAACAGGCTATCATGGCCCTCGCCTCATTCACCACTTCTCGGGAAATCATCGACGATCGAGGCTCCAACACAGTCGAACACAGGTGCCAATGCTCTGAGCCTCCCTTTCTGACTGAGTTAGACGAGGTGTTGTGGGACCTTCTCATTCACTCTAGAGTCAGTCTCAACCAGGCAGCCAAGGCTCGACACTCTCCCGAGGGACTCTGGGTGCAAGGTCTCGTGAGTACTTAGAACTATCAACGAGGGAGTGAACACAATATTAAACCACCTTTTTCACCTACACCTACCTATACATTTAAAGTTTACACTTTTTTGTTTTGTTGTGACGGATACTCTCTGGGTATTTTATTGGTGTCATTTACGCTATTTACAAGTGGGTTCACTGACGGAATTGTTTAATCAATGCTCACTTCGGGTGATTGGAAAGCTACTTTGTTTTTTTTGTTTTTTTACATTAATTTGTGTCAACGGTTTGTCCTCTGGGTGGTCGACCTTGTTTATCTAAGACGACCTCCCTGGGCGAACCGTGTTAACTAAAGTTCAGTTTTTGTGTAAATATGTGTTAAGTTATTAATAAGACCTAAAGTTTCTTGGAGGTTTCTATCATCCTGTGTAGTGATCGGGTAGTCCACCTAATATCTCTTGCCCTTAGAACTTTCACTATCCGGCTCATTACATAATTGGGGGCCCGTCCGGGATCAATTATTTACACAGCCAGTTATCTTGTCGCACGCACTCATTACACACACGTTACATATACAGGGATTTTATTTTTTTTTCTCTCCCACTCGTTGAGTGTTCTAGTCCTCGCTTGAACTCTGCTGGATGAATGTGTAGGTGACTAGCCTTTAAAACTCCTACACGAAGGCCTGGTGTAGAGGCATACGGTTATTTTGTGTTCTTCCAGTCAGTTAGAGCGTTGTTACAGAGCGGAATTATTCTCTAGTGATTTGCGCCTTCTCCCCTCATTCTAGCTGTACAGAGACTCATCTTTACTCATCGGAACCAGTGATGTTCTAAGTCAATTCTTAAAAGTCGCTCGAGGGTAACTTGACCAGTCTAAACTCAAAGGAGTGCTTTCATGTCGGCTTCTGTTTGTTTTACGGGGGGTAAAACATTCGCAGGCATCTCGTGGCTCGTTACCTTCTCTGAAGAGATTACTCATCAGGGGTCGCTCCCCTCACTCACCAGGATTTCGTAATCCTCTTATCTTATGTCGGTACTTAATCTCAAGTGAAAGTCAGGAGATAACTTGCGGTTAAGTGTTGTCATTTTCTCCTACTTTTTTCCTTAATTAGTTTAACGTAAATTTTACAATGGCTGCAGAATTCGATCCGACAGTTTGTCAGCAATCCCTCGGTAGAGGAGCTTAAGACCTCTAGAGAAACTAAAGACCAACTTAAGTACATAGCTAAAGAATTTAGACTCTCATTCGCTAGCGATATCCTTAAGGAAGAGCTTATGGCACTGATTCTAGCCCATCTTCGGGATTTACCTCTGTGATACTAGTGAAGAAAACAAAGGCCAGGATCCAATGCTTCTTTTAGAAATAGAAAAAGTTAAATTGGAGGCTTTGCAGATAAAACTAGCATACGAAAAAGAAAGGGATGAAAAAGAAAAAGAAAAAGAGAGGGCATACGAAAAAGGGAAGAGAAAGTCAGAGAAGAAAAAGAAAGGGAACGAAAACACCAATTAGCAATGCTACAGACAGTCTACTAATCCACCCCAAAACAAGGTCAGACTCGCTAAATACTTGTCTTTCTTGCCTCAGTTCTGTGACAAAGACCCAGAAACTTTTTTTCAAGGAATTAGAGTCCTCTGCTGAGCACTTTGAAGTTGCTAAAGAGGATTGGACATGGCTCTTAAAGCCAAAACTATCTGAAAAGGCCTTAACTATCCTAGCGGGACTAGAGAACACAGATTATGATTCGGTAAAAAAGGGGATTCTAGCCGCATATTGCATCACTACTGAAGGGTACAGACAGACTTTTGGGAACTTAAACAAGTCTCTGCACCAGACTTCTGGAGTTCGCATCAGACAAGCTCAGATCGCTGAAAAAGTGGCTCGGATCAGCCGCAGTTACTACCTTTGATCAACTTGTGAACTTAATAGCTTTAGAGGACTTTAAAAGGAAAGTTCCCTATTCTGTAGTCTTGCACATCACCAGCAGAGACAAAACTGACTTGCTTAAAGCTGCTCAGATTGCAGATGTATTTTTACTAGTGCACCGTCAGGGTCCTTCAGGGGAGCGGAAACTAGAGAACAATGTGAAATCCGGTGCAGGTGAAAAAGGGTATGGTAAGCCAGTTGATAGTGATGCAAAGTCAACTCTGTTCTGTTCTTTTTGTAAAAAGCCTGGCCATCTCATAAGGAATTGTACAAATCCCAAATGAAAGGTAGCAAAGGCCTTCTCAAAACCTGTAGCTTTCTTTAACACTGTAAAGGAATCTACCTCCACTGACCTTTTTACACCTTTTATGTCCCAAGGGTCAGTTTCATTTGCTACAAGGAGGCATCCTGTTAGAATTATAAGAGACACTGCCGGAGGACAATCCCTAATCTTAAAATCAGCAGTCCCCGGTATTGAGCAATGCTACACAGGTGAAAAGGTTTACTTGAAAGATTTTCATGATCCCTTCCCTATTCCTCTTGCTTGGGTATACCTTGATAGTCCTCTTGTTAAGGGACAGGTACTTGTAGGTGTTAGTAGTGATCAGTCCTTACCAGTGCCTGATGCTGAGTTTTTGTTAGCTAATGATTTGGCAGGTGGTTCGGTGTTCCCTCCACTCATAATTAGTGACTCCCCTTTGCAGTATAATCCCACGGGAGACCTTGAAAGGGAGCAACCTAATCTGTTCCCTGTTTGTGCTGTAACACGCGCTCAAGCCAGACTAAATGAATAGTCCCCTCCTCAACCACTGCCACCTAATAATAGTCTACACTCTTCAGGGAATCTCGGTCCACTATTCACAAATAAAGTTCTCTTTGAAGCTCAGAAAGATGACTCTACCATATCAAAACTTCACTCTAGAGTCATTCCAAAAGACCAGATCACTCACTACCCTTCATATTACCTTCAAGATCAAATTCTTATGAGAGTATTTAAACCATCCAAATTACCAAACGAAGCGACTTGGGCTGAAGTTCACCAAATAGTTTTACCAATTATATTAAGAAGGCCAGTAATGGAGATCGCTCATGAAAGTTTTGCCGGACATTTAGGTATCACTAAGACCTGTGAGAGAATTTTGTCAGAGTTTTATTGGCCAGGAATGAGGAAAGATGTTGCCTCGTATGTTAACACTTGTCATACCTGTCAGGTTGTGGGGAAACCAAACCAAGCCATCCCACTTTACCCATTACAACCTATTCAAGTACCCTCGGAACCCTTCCAGAAAATTGTAATCGATGTTGTAGGACCACTACCAAGAACAAAGAAGGGAAATCGGTACATCTTGACAATCCTTGATCCAACTACTAGGTACCCTGAGGCCTTTCTTCTTAAGAATATCACTTCGAAAACCATTGTGTCTAAACTCACCCACTTATTTACCACCTTTGGAATACCGCAGGAAATTCAGAGTGATAGAGGCACAAATTTCACTAGTGATCTCTTTAAAACTGTGCTATCAGAACTCTGTATCACTCGGACTCTATCAACTGCTTACCACCCACAATCACAAGGAGCTTTAGAAAAGATGTCATCAAACTCTTAAATCACTCTTGCGTAAGTTTTGCAATGAAAAGGACCAGGAATGGGATGAGGCCTTACCATTTATGTTGTTTGTGATCAGAGAAACTTCCAATGAGTCCCTAGGTATTTCTCCCTTTGAGCTCTTGTTTGGGAGGAAAGTGAGGACCTCTAAGAGTAGTCAAGGATAAACTACTTGATTCTACCTCCCATAAGCTTGTCTAGGTTACTAGATCCCTTGATGACCTGAAAGCAACCCTCACAAAAGTCCGTACCTTTGCCCAGAACAATCTTGAGCAAACTCAACAGGTCATGAAGACACCCTTTGATAAAAAGGGTCAAGTAAGAGCATTTCAGGAAGGTGAGCAGGTCCTAGCCTTCATTCCCATACCTGGTTCACCATTGCAAGCGAAGTACCATGGTCCTTATACCATCTTAAAGAAAGTGAGTGATACAAATTACATCATAGACACCCCTGATCGTCGCAAGTCCACTCGGTCGATTCATGTTAACTTACTAAAGTCTTATAAAAGACAAGCTCCTGCACCAGATTATAAGGATAACAATGTAACTTCTTGCTGTATGTTCACTACTACAGACCCTACAGACTTAAACATCTCGACAGACCTTACAGACTTAAACATTCAACCTACAGACAAAGGAAATAACTCCATCCTAAAACACCTGGATGAGTACTTGTCACACCTCTCCCCCTCACAAGCCCATGACATCACCTCAATCATTCAACGAGATTTGGAGGTTTTTGGTGACCATCCTCAGCAGTGCACCATTTTATCTCATGACTTAGATTTACTCCCAGGAACTTCTCCTCTCCGCCAGGCTCCTTACCGTCTCCATCCGCAGAAACGTGAGCAGATGAGGAAAGAGGTAGTTTATCTATTCGAACAGGGGTTGGCCGTTCCCAGCTGCTCCCCGTGGGCGTCACCATGTCTACTTGTTCCCAAAGAGGGTGGACAACTACGCTTCTGCACCGACTATCGCAGAGTGAACGCTGTGACAGTGCCGGATGCCTACCCCTTGCTACGAGTGGATGATCTCATCGATGAGCTGGGAGCAACACCTCCACAAGTTTAAGGAACTCCTCCACAGACTGTGGGAGGCGAGACTTACAGTTAAGCTGGAGAAGTCTACGTTTGGTGGTGCTACAGTGACCTACTTGGGACACCAGGTGGGCCATGGTTGCGTACAACCGAAAACCGCCAATGTAGCAGCAGTCCTGCAGTACCCACGGCCCACTAACAAAAGGGAGATACGGCGCTTCCTTGGAATGGCGGGCTTCTACAGACGTTTCTGCCCCAACTTTGCGAGGACTGCTGCCCCATTAACGAGACTTACTGGTGGGAGCGTGAGGTATGAATGGACGCAGGACTGCCAAAGCTCCTTTGACCAACTCTAGAATCTGCTGGCCCAGGGTCCGGTCTTACGAGCCCCAGACTTCTCAAAGCCATTCGCCTTGCAAACTGATGCCAGTGACATCGCATCAGGTGCAGTCTTGCTGCAGGAAAACAACGCCATTCTACATCCGGTGGCCTACCATTCTGTAAAGTTCGACAAACATCAAAAGAACTACAGCACCATAGAAAAGGAGCTATATGCCATCGTAAACGCCATCAGGAAGTTTGAGTGTTACCTGCAGGCCGGACACCAACCACTGCAGGTATATACGGACCAAAATCCTTTGGCGTTCCTACAACGCAACAAGTTCACAAACCAGAGACTTCTTAGATGGTCCCTATTTCTACAGCCTTATAATGTGACCATTACACACATCAAAGGATCCCATAACTGCATTGCTGACGCCCTCTCTCGCATCTGACTGTCGGAATCTTCAACGAGGGCCTCATCTTCTCTCCGACTCCACCCAGTTACGTCGTCTTAAGGAGGGAGGTATCATGGCCCTCGCCTCATTCACCACTTCTCGGGAAATCATCGACGATCGAGGCTCCAACACAGTCTAACACAGGTGCCAATGCTCAGAGCCTCCCTTTCTGACTGAGTTAGACGAGGTGTTGTGGGACCTTCTCATTCACTCTAGAGTCAGTCTCAACCAGGCAGCCAAGGCTCAACACTCTCCTGAGGGACTCTGGGTGCAAGGTCTCGTGAGTACTTAGAACTATCAACGAGGGAGTGAACACAATATTAAACCACCTTTTTCACCTACACCTACCTGTACAATTAAAGTTTACACTTTTTTTTGTTTTGTTGTGACGGTTACTCGCTGGGTATTTTATTGGTGTCATTTACGCTATTTACAAGTGGGTTCACTGACGGAATTGTTTAATCAATGCTCACTTCGGGTGATTGGAAACCTTTGTTTTTTTTATACATTAATTTGTGTCAACGGTTTGTCCTCTGGGTGGTCTACCTTGTTTATCTAAGACGACCTCCCTGGGCGAACCGTGTTAACTAGTGTTAAGTTTTCTATCATCCTGTGTAGTGATCGGGTAGTCCACCTAATATCTCTTGCCCTTAGACATTTCACTATCTGGCTCATTACAAGGCGAAAACAAGAAACAATAGTCAGGTATAGGTACCGCTGGAAGACAAACGGGGTTCTTGTAAACAGACTAAGGAAGAACGGTGAACTGAAAGAAGATAATGAAGGTCATTACGATGGGCTGTAAAACTTCGAAGGTTCCACTGTAAAACAGACATACTAAAGTTTACAACACCAAATAAAAGTAAAACAAAAGAAAATAGCCTGGGAAAGATCAAATAAGGCAAGATAAAATAGAACACAGGAAATAAAATTTACGACAGACGAGTACCATACATCACCGAGTCGGTACGATAGTAAGAATATGAGCAAACAGTGGACGAGGCGGACGAGCGGGACGGTTACTATAGCCCTGTGGCACAGAGAAGGATAAAGGAGAGGGAGTGGAACAAGAAAAGAGGGGGGAAGGAGGGAGGGGAGTAGGAGGTAGATCAGAAGGAGCCGAATGGACTTCAGTCGTATATGACGCACGATTTCGGGACGTGGGGTCCTGTAAAGGAGTCGCGGCAGTCGCCAGAAAATTCGGTGCAGGTTGCACCCTCTGGAACTGTAGGGAGTGTCGTCTACGGTGTCGACAGGGGAGGCAGAACAGGTTGTAGAGTGGCTTGCGGAGTTGGGGTAGGGATGGGAACAGACCGTGGAGTCGAGACCGGGATCTTCGTTGAAGTAGGCCTCGCAGAGAGCGAGGGACGGGTGGGTCGCATCTTACGAGCCGGGGAAGAATGTAGGGATTTTGTGGAACCCTTGGCATCCTAAGCGGTGGAGCGCAGCCCACGTTTACCGGAGGGAGGCGGACAGCAGATGCCACGCTGGGGCCGAGGAAGTGCTCGTTGACGGAGAGAAGAGGAAGAGCGAGGGGGAGCGGCAGAACTGGAAGGACAGTGAGGGGAAGAGAGGAGTGGATAATAAAGGCGATTGGGAGGAGGTAGGAATGGAGGAGTCTAGATCAGAGAAAGAGGTGGAAAGAGAAACTGAAGGGGCCTGAAAATAGGGAGTAGAACAAGAAAGGGAGGAGGAAGAGGGAAGAACAGACACAGAGGGAGAGGAGACAACAGTGACAGACGGAGGGACAGGTAAGTAGGAGGTATGAGTAGAGACAGGAAAAGAGGCCGAGACAGTAGAGGAGCTGGAGACTGGCGACACCAAGGGAGCAAGCATGTCATACAGCGAGGTGAGGACAAAAAAGGAGTTGGAGGTTGTGAGAGTTGTAGTGGGGCGGGACTGAGAAACAGCATTGGTAGTGGAGACAGAGCGGGTCACTCGAGCAAAAATGATACGAGAAGAGAATCCTATGTCACGGGCATGGGGGGAGAGACCTTTTTTTTCCTGCGAATCCTGGAGACTTCAGTTTCAAAGATATTGACCGAACATTTCTGGGACAAGGCAGCATGAGAGCCTTTGCAGTTCGGGCAGACTTGTGTCTCGGCTAAGCAGGCTGAGGTGGTGTGGCCAGGTTGAACGTAGGCATGGCAGACCGCCTGTGACCTACAGTATTTAGATGGGTGACCATATCACCAACAGGAAGAACACTGTCAAGGAGGGAGGCGTGTATTCTTTGACCCGAAGTAATGTACCACCAACAATAACCGAGACGGGAAGGTCGCGATCCTTGAAGATGATCTCTATGCTGGCTGAATATTTGCGACTCCCCAGAGGGGGAATCATGTGGCACAGAACAGAAAGTATAGCATTGTGTTGAGCAGACAAGATTCTTGGATGTCAGCAGAACATTCAGAAAAACTACGGTCACCTATGACTGGATCAGAACAGTGCTGGTGGTAGAGTTTATGTGGACATCTGGAACTGCAGTGATAGGGTGACCAGAGGCGTCTGTAAGTGAATACCATCTAAGTTTGCACAGCAGTTTGAATAGTCAGGAGTGTCACCATTCGGACGTGCAGAGAATGTGATATCGGGACCTATTTGTCGAAGGAGAGATGGAGAATGAGGTAGTTGTCCGTCGGTTGTATGATGAAATATTTCTATCATGACTGGCGCCCAGAATTCTAAGATAATGAGTGAGGGTTCAGAAAGTTGGGAGGAGGGAGGAGAGCGGTGGAAGAAGAAACAGAAGCATAGGAAGAGGAGGAAAAGGGCGCAAAAGTATGGGGGGGGGAGATCCGCCTGGCCGGGAGAAGGTTTAGAAGGAGCATCTCCCGTTCATTTAGGGGAGTAATTTCTCCCATCTTTCCTGTCACTTCTTATTGCTTTTCTTTCCTTTACAGGTGGTTTTACATTGAGTGACAAGCCAAATGGTTTCCTGTAAGCCAAGAAACCATTTACAACGCTGGGTGTTAACCATATGACCAAACCATACGTGCTTCCTACGTGTCAACAAGTGGGTTGGTGGAGGGTTAGTGCCTCTCCCCGTAAAACAAATAACTTAAAGTCAAATGGCCACCCCTTGCGGGATTATGGCGTCTGGCAATAGATAGATGGTTAGATTCATTATTGGCTATGTTGAGCCGGACTGTATAAAGCGGGAAATAAACTGGTACACTCCTGAGAGCCCGGATCAGGAGTAAGGACAAAACAATGAAGCAAGGGCTACCGTACCCATGGTTCCCACAGGCCGTTCAGGACAAAAACTCTCATCCCAACACCACGGCTCTCACACCTTAGGAGAGAAGAAGAGAAAAGGCAAAGTAAGTAAGTAATAAGAACTAGCACCAAGCCCAAGAGGACTATATGGCACTAAAACCGATGTATTAAAATGACGGGTATGCTATGGTGCACTAAAAGCAAAGGGGAAGGCGGGGTAGACACTAAATGTGAGGCAAGATACGGGTTTGAGATAGGAAGCGCATGAGATGTGTGATGGAAAACACAGGGGATTCATCAAGAAGATTGGCTAAGGTAGGGGGACGTCCAAGGGAGTAAAGGAAAGGAAGAGTCCGTCTGTGCACGGCGTGGAACCGTGGGCAATCAAGCAAAAGATGGTGGACCGTGCGTGGAACTTGGCAACATTGACAGGTCGGAGGAGTGCCTCCTGACATTAGAAAGCCATGTGTGATCCGCGTGTGACCAAGGTGCAGATGGGCTAGGGCTGTTTCCCAACGCCTGTTGCGATGGGAGGGCGACTGCCAGGGAGTGACAGTATGTGTGATGGAGCGGAGTTTGTTATCAGTTGTAGATGTCCATTCTGCTTGCCACTGCTGGCCAAGGAGACGGGTAACAATCGGGAAATAATCAGTTGCTGGGATAGGCTGAGGTGTGACAGAGCGAGAGGTGACAGCTGTACGTGCCAGGCAATCAACCCTCTCGTTACCCGGTATCCCAACGTGGCTTGGGATCCAACAGAAGGAGACAGACTTCAATCTGGTGGTAATACGGAACAACCATTCTTGTATCTCCAACACTAGCGGGTTGATGGCTGGGACAGACTGAATAACATGTAGTCCACTAAGTGAATCTGTGAATATAAGTGTGTAAACTGGAACGGTATATAACACGAAGGGCCAGCAAAATGGCCAGCAGTTCGGCAGTGAAAATACTGGCAACTGGTGGAAGGCAGATCTGGTAGGTATGGTCTGGGAAAAGAACAGCAAAACCAGAGCCCACAGAAGACTTTGAGCCGTCTGTGTACGCTGGGGTCGCTGAGGAGTGACAACACATATGATCCATAAAAAGATGACAGAGTTCATGTGGGGTGGAAGAGGACTTTGGGCGGGAGAGCAGGGCATCACAAACAATAGGGCAAGGAAGAAGCCAAGGCGGAAACATAGAATCTCTGAGGGAGAACAGAAATAGCAGGGAAAGAAAGGGACACAAGTAAGTTGGAGACCCTACAAGGAAAAGATGAAGCTAATGAGGGCGGAAAAGGAGGGGAGAGGCGCATAACAGAGGAAGGGAAACCTGCAGATGGGTGTTGAAGAAGGCGAATGTGGTAACGGAGAGTTAGCTTGTCACGTCTGGAGGACAGAACGGGTATACCCGACTCAGCATACAGGCTCGTAACCGGGGTGGAGCGAAAAGCACCCGAGAAAAGGCAAAGAAAAAGGACCAAGCAAAATTAGTGGGGTCAAAGACTGCGACCAGAGCACGGGGAAAGCAGTTCAACAGCAGCCCCATCCTCAGGCCCCAGTCCCCAGGGCCCCCCCATCGCGACTGAAGCAGGCTTGGTATTGAGGGGGGGGGGTAGTAGTGGTGGTGGCGGTATTTGTCGTAGCAGCATTGTTGATAGTACTAATTAAAGTAGTACTGCAAGTTGTGATAGGTGGTTGTAGTAGTGGTAGTGCAGGCTGTAGCAGCATCAGTCCTAGGTTATATCCGAAATAATCTGGGTGATGTGGATGTTCATTTATACATACAGAGTCCTTTCACGGTGTCTGTTTAGTAGTCTGATTTGTGTGGACAGGATACCTGCCAGTTATTTTAGTAGGCAAGCTGTTTGTAATTTCCTCAGCGACGTTCATAACATCCACTTCCTCCAAAAGCAGGTCGAATTATTATTATTATTTTTTATTTATTTATTTATATTTTTGAGGAGAGTCTTGCGGGCTCCTGGCTTTTTGTTCTTGCGTAAAAAAAAAAAAAAAAAAAAAAAAATTTGCACATCAGTAGGATTTAATGGATCATAACCTAATTTTAGGCCAGAGTTGGGACATTGTTCCTTAAAGACGTAAGGCTAAGGTTCACTTAAAGAATTGCTACACTATATTCGACTTGTGAAATGTAAACATTTTATGTCAGTATAATAGGATCCGAGCATTTTCTGCAGAGGCTAGAACATACTTTAAATACTATTGTTCTCTGGTATAAGAGATGCACCACCCTGTGGCATTGTGATTTTACGGATCGCCGCGTTTTGATTTAACAGAAAAATTTTTCTAATGTTACCTAGGGGATGCTTAATGTTAAGCTTAAACCGGGTGTAAAAAAAAAAAAAAAAAAAAAAAAAAAAAAAAAAGTAAATCCCAAGCTAGACCTTGATAGATTATAGCCCAGATAGGGTGACGGGAGAGCGCTACTTTTCCTGGCAAGGCAGCTACCTGGGCAGGGTGTGAACTCTCGACCTTACAGTGTCGAGTCAAGCAATCTATCGCTGAGCCAACCTGTCCAGGATTAAACCGGAAGTATGCTCGCTTCCAAGTCCTAATTTTAAAATAAAACATCCGTTACACATTTCGTTAAATTTGATCCGCGAGATATAAATCATGCAATGCTTTGATTTTATCACAATGTTGTGATCACTGTTCAATTTTAATTGTATTTTAGGAGCAACCTAAGCTCTAATTTAAGGGATTTGTCATTGTTCAAGATCTCACAGGATTAAGAAAATTATTGTTTCATAGTAGTTCATATTATTGGCATTTGAAATTAAATTACTACAGTTCAGAATCTGCTTTTGTTTTGCAGCGTATTCTGGGTTCAACTTCCTGCATATCTGTATTTACTTGGGTTCTTATGTTCAGGACTGGGCCAGAGCCTGCAACAAGTGAATAGGGCTCAAACATAGGCTAACCAGTCTTACACGTATATTAGCTTACAAAAAAAAAAACAGTGGATTTGCACATTACATGGAACAATACAACACTGTTACACAAGTCAAACACAGGGTAAAGATCACAGGTGGTGCAGGTGGCGGCCAGGTTTGGGAAGGGGGCCGCCAGGGGTGCGCTCTAGGGAGAGGCGCTTGTCTCAGGCTGCGTAGTCAGGCATCCGTTGTAGGCTGAAGGGCGGCGTCGTGGGAGGCCCTTTCCTGGTGGGGGCCCTAGGGATGTGGTAGCCCTCGGGACTGGGGCCAAATAGGGCCAGTAGGCGCGCTGCTCAGCGCCTGGCCATGGCTGTGGTGGGAGTTCTGATGGAGGGTCCGGGCTGGTCAGGGCCTGGGGTCGTCGGGGCACCCCTCAAGGGCCGGGGGCTGCAGTCTCGTCGGGAGGCCGTCAGGAGTCATCTGTGGCCATTCGTTCCCAGGGAGTCAGACAGCTGCTGGGGGAGTCAAGGGCTCTGCTGCAGGGACAGGACATCTAGGCTCACAACATGTCCACTCCAGACATTCTCCAGCAGAAACTCTAGGGGAAGCAAACTCCACCCTTATTGGTACATGGGGAGCGTGAGGGGCGTCTCACATGGCCTCTGGAGGGGCGGGCAGAGCCAGGGACGTTGCCCTCGGCAGAAGCCGAGGGAGTAGTGGAGGAGGAAGACCAATGGACTTTCCCTCGGCTTGGGAGGTCCAGTGGATTCTGCAAGAACTCCACTCAGAGGCAGTGGAGAGACATCAGGTGTATTCTTCTTCCGCCTCGTAAGGCTGGTGGACTTTACCAAGGCTCCCTCCTGGGGCAGTGGAGAAAGGAAGTACGGTGGACTTTCCTCCTCTGTTAAGTCCAATGGACGTTGTCAGGACACCATGCTCCATGAAGAGGAAGTCCGACGGACGTTCCGACTCTTCCAGCAGATCCGGTGGACTCTACCACGGTCCTGCTGCCGAGGGAAAGTTGCAGCCAAGGTGTATACGGTGGATTCCCCCTGTATGGCAGGTCCAGTGGACTCTTTGAAGCCTCTGCTCCTTTCCGTGGGACTACAAGTAGGGGAAGTCTGATGGACATTCTGGTGCCCCTGCTCCCGAAGGTGGGTGGCAGAAGAAGGAGATCTGGTGGACTCCACCTCTACAGTAGGTCTGGTGGAGTCTACAGATGCGCTGCTCCCCTTGGCAGACGTAGGACTAAAGATCAGTGGTCGTTTCTCCTCTTCTAGTGGCAGGTGTGGTAGACTCCACCGGCGAGGGCCTACGTGGGACTGTATGACAAGTCACACCCCGAGTCTGGCAAGTGCTATCATGGTTGGAGGGCAATGCACCTGGGCAATGCACTTCGCGCTGGTCTGTCTGGGTGGAAGAGAGGCGTATGGTAGAAGGGGACGCGAGCCGCTCGGAGCCTGTGCGCCTCCCCGTGGCCGTTTGAGGTGGGTGTCGCTCCCTGCACGTGGCCTTATGTTGGGGTGGTGTCGCGCCCTCCCTGGGGTCACTTCCTTCGGTGGGTATTTCAGCTTCATTCATAAGACAATATGGTACATTCTGAAGTACAGACACTTAACATCCGAGACCAGTCTTGCCACATGTACCTCCTAAAGCTAACAGCCAAAGGTTAGCGAAGACCTCAGTTCACTTGCTATGCTTGCCTTCCATGTAGAAGCACTTTGACCAGTCAGCAATCTGCAAGGTTAATGTTTATATTAAAAGTCTAGTACATATGTCAAGACCTGATCTGGTTAAAAGTTATATGAAGAAAAACTACACTGTATTTAAACTGCCAAATCAACACAACTATTGTTACAGTATTTACTGTGAAGTAAAATTCTGTATACTTAACACTATTAAAAAAAAATTTATGTTTTCTTGAACTCGCAAACCAGAAAAAAAAAAAATGATTGAAAATAAAAAACACCAAAAAATGAATTATGAACAAACTATACTGTCATCTAAAACACGAAACTAACAGAAAATAAGTTATATTTTAATCTTACCTTCCATTAACCTCTTCGCTGAGGTGCTGGAATTTCACTGATTCTCACCCACCCTGACACAGACATCACCTCGTTGGCGGGAAAATTCGATTCATATTGGATCGTTTCATTGAGTCGCTGATTTTTGCTGAAGATTCGAAACATATTAGGTCGTTTGGGGGAAAGAGAAATATTTGGGGGGTTCGTTTTGATAGTTCATGGATTTGGCCGGTAAATTCGAAGCATATGGAATCGGCTCGGGAAAACTGAAATATTTTGGCGGGAAATATACATGAAATTAAAAGGGACTAGTATTCTTAAACATATTTTTAATATAAATCTCAAAGGGAGTGTTATTAAGAATCTTTTTCAGGGGTCGTACACGTCACTTACGACAGGAAAATACATCAGATTAAGAGAGATTAGTACTTTCCTCTAAGTAAAGTTAAAATAAATCGCTGTGGAAAAGATACTAAGAGACTCCCTATGCTATAAAAAAATTCTAAAGTTCAAATATCGAAAATGGTCAACCTCTTCAATTTAGAGACGCTATTTTTTACTTTATTATTATCATTACCATCGACTCAATCGATGTAGTGCTGCTGTTGGGTGTCTGCCCTTTCCTCTCCTCCATCCTTCTTTCCTTCCATCCTCTTCTGCCTTTCTTTCCTTGATTCTTTCCTTGTCCTTCTACCTACGGGTGACTTTACACTCCCTCTTCTGTCTTTCTTTCCTTCATTCTTTCCTCTTCCTTCTGCATGTGGGTGACTCTACACTGAGTGACAAGCCAAATGGTTTCCTGAACACCAGGAAACCATTTACTACGCTGGGTGGTAACCATATAACCAACTTTTGGCGCCTGGTGGTTTAGTGGGTAATTATTGCACTCCAATCGGATTGAGCCAGTGAAGGTTTATATCCAAGGGGTGGTTGGGGTTGATTGCTCATGTATTGCCACTCAGGGATGAGTGAGGCTGGTCACTCTCATCTTAAATGTCGGGACCAACTGCCTAGCCCAGGGCTCCTACACTCCTCATGGGGCAATGTAGAATTGGATGATGGATGGATTATTATTATTATTATTATTATTATTATTATTATTATTATTGGGGGAAAGTACTGTACATTTTTGCTGTTCAGAAAATTATTTATATTCAACTAGAGAGACCATAACTTTGAGTGGTAAGGATTAGAGAGAGAGAGAGAGAGAGAGAGAGAGAGAGAGAGAGTCAGACAGACAGACAGACAGAGAAATGGGGGGGGGCATTAGTTTAAAATTACTGAGCAAGAGAGAACTGGTCGGTCCCTAAAACCTCATCTTAAATTACTTATTTTGCTTATTAAACCTTTCCGTCCTATTCTGTCATATCATTGCAATATATCGCCTAACACACAAATGTGGAAGTGTACATGGAAAAGTTTGGAAGGAATGAGAGAGTGTTTTGACTGGTGATATGAATGGTAAAGTAGGGAATGTGAAGGTGGATGGAATAGTTGATGAGTGGGGTGTGCCTGCTGAGATAGATGAGAATGGCAGTGCGTCAGTGGACATTTGTGCCGGGAGGGGGTTGGTGATAGCCAATACCCTCTTCAGACACAAAATGATCCACAGGTATACATGGCGAGTGATGAGAAGGGTGGGTGAACTGAATGAAAGGAAGGCAATGATTGATCATGTGTGTGTGGATGAAAGGATGCGAAGATATGTAATGGATGCAAGAGCTTAGAGGTTTGGGGAGTGGACTTTCTGACCACTACTTGGTGGTGGCCAGAATCAAGATCCAAGTAAGATGGAGTAATAGAAGAAGGGAAGGAGGGGAGGAATGAATAGTTGCAAGGAGAGTGGAAAGGTTACAAGAGGATGAGAAAATGGCAGAATATAAGAGAGAAATTGAGGAACGATTGGGTAAATATGAATTGGAGGAGATGGGGGACGTGGAAGGTGTGTCCAAGATATTCACAGAAGAAATATGTGCAGCATGTGATGTGGTGTGTGAGGTGAAGAGAAGACGGAGGGGGGGGGGGTGCAAGGAAAAGCATGGTGGAATGAAGAGGTGAGACGGGCTGTGGCACAAAAGAAGAAAGCATATAATGAATGGATGAGAAACAGGGGCGTGGAAGAAGTTGAGAGGCGGAAGAGTTATATGTAGAAAGGAAGAGAGGTGAAAAGATTAGTAAGAGAGAGTAAGAAGAGAGTGGATGAGGAATTTAGAAGGAATTTCAGTGTAATGTGGAGGGACTATAAGAAAATGTTCTAGAAAGAGGTGAAGAGAGCAAAACAGGGTGGCAGTGAAGTTAGTAGGCGAGTGAAAGATAAAAATGGTAGATTACTAGTGGAGAAGGGAGAAAAAGTGAGCAGATGGAGAGAACACTTTAAGGAATTGTTGAACATAGAGAATGGAAGTAATGCGAGTATAAGTGGCTGGGGAATGGCTGGGAGAAGGAGGGAGGTGAGAAGACAGGAAGAAATCAGTAGGATAGAAGTTGTGGAAGCAATGAAGAAAGTCAATTTGGGGAAAGCCCCAGGAATTGATGGAGTGTGTGGTGAAATGCTGAAGAATGGGGGAGAGATAGTAGTAGAATGGATGTGGAAGATGTGCAGATTGGCCTGGGAGGAAGGTAGCGTCCCGGGGGATTGGAAGTCAGGCATAATTATTCCCTTGTACAATGGAAAAAGGGAAGAAGTGTGTGGTAATCATAGGGGCATCTGTCCTCTTAGTGTAATAGGAAAAGTGTATGGCAGGATACTTATTGACAGAGTTAGGAAAATAACAGAGGAATTAGTTGAAGAACAGGGAGGCTTTAGGAAGGGAAGAGGTTGTGTAGATCAGATATTCATTCTTAGATCTTTAGTGGAAAAGTTTCTAGAGAAGGGAAAGAAGTATGCGGTCTTCATGGATTAGGAGAAAGCATACGAGTATGACAGGGTGGATAGACAAGGATTGTGGAAAGTATTAAGAATATATGCAGTGGATGGGAAGTTGATGAGTGCTGTGAAGAGTATGTATGATGGTGCTAAGGCTGCAGTGCGTATGGCTGGTTAACTGAGTGAATTTTTCTATTTGAAAGTTCGGTTGAAACAGGGATGTGTCATGTCTCCATGGTTGTTCAATTTGTGCATGGATGGGGTAATAAAAGAGGTACAAGGTAGGGCAGTGGATGTTGGAGTGGCCCTAGTGAGAGAGGTAAGTGTTTGGAAACTCCCTGTACTGTTGTTTGCAGATGATACTGTGTTGTGAAGTGAAGACGAAGGGGAGCTGCAAGGCTTGGTGGATGAGTTTGGGAGAGTGTGTAAGAAACGGAATCTAAAGGTGAATGTAGGGAAGAGTCAAGTGATGGTCTTTGAGAGAGGTGAAGTCAGTGAATGTACAGTGAGGTTGGATGGTGAGGAAATGGAAAACGTGAGTACGTTTAAGTACTTGGGGAGTGTGATGAGTAAGGATTGAAGTTTGGAGGGTGAAGTGCTTGAAAGGGTGCAACAACGAAGAAAGATTGCTGGTTCCTTGAAAGCAGTGATAAGAAACAGGGAAGTGAACATGGAAGTGAAAAAGTTGCTGCATGACAGTATTGTGATACCAACTCTAACGTATGGAAGTGAAGCTTGGACGTTGTTGGAAGGACACAAGTCAAGAATGAGAGCAGTGGAAATGTTATATAAGAGGAGCATGTGGAATAACATGGAGAGACAAGCTGACAAATGAGGACATAAAGGAGCGTTGTGGTGTGGATGTGAATGTGATAGGAAGCGTTAGGAGGAACACACTGAGGTGGTTTGGCCATGTGGAGAGGATGGAGGGCGAGAGACTGACGACGAGAGTGTATGTGAGTGAGGTGGAGGGGGGAGAGGGAGGGGGAGGCCGAGGATGAGATGGAGGGATGGGGTGGAGAGGTGTGAGTTGGGAGCAGGGCAGTGAAATGGCGGGGGACAGGGCGACGTGGAGGCGATTTGTTTGTGGCCACCCTGTACGGGTTTAAGGTGTCTGGGAATAGATAGATCGATAAATAGACTTTTTTCTAAGCGTTTATTTTGTTTATTACACCTTAATGTCCTCTTCATTGTTACATAAATCCTTTTCAGTATCACCTAACACCTCTTCCTAAGCGATTTATTTTGCTTATTACACCTTACCGAAGCAGGAGAAAACGGCCCCAGTTGAAAACGGCCCTCACCAAAACGGCCTCACTCAAATCAAAACGGCCCCACCCTATGACCAAAACGACTCCACTCTATGACCTAAATTTACAACTCTTCTACAGCAGATTTTCATATATACGCCCCCTCATTGACAAGTTCAAACCACAGGGCCAATTTGATCTCACAGATATGATCTGCTATTATTAGGTTAGGTTAGGTTAGGTTTTGGTTTAAGTGGCAACACTGCAGTATGCACAAAATGCGAATACAAGGAGTGGTCATAGGGTGGAGCCGTTTTGGTCATAGGGTGGGGCCTTTTTGGTTTAAATGGGGCCGTTTTGGTGAAGGCCGTTTTCAACTGGGGCCGTTTTCTCTCGAAACCCACCTTACTGCCCCCTTCTGTTACATAAATCATTCGTTCTCCTAACACCTATTCGTAAGCGATTTATTTTGTTTATTACATTTTACTGTCCTCTTCTGCGTTATATAAATTCTTCCAATATCGCCTAATACAGTGGTTTCCAACCTTTTCTAATTCTCGCCCCCCCTCACTGAATGACACGTTCCCTGAGCTCCCCTTCCTCAAATACAGTATTTTACTGGCATAGTTGGCACGTCAATAAATATAATAGATTCTTAATCTTTGAAATTGTTTATATATTCAAATAACTAGATTTCTTATTCATATCTGAAATATTTTCTCCATATTTAGAAATTACTGAATTCCATCATAATTCCTGGTTTTCAAATATAATTACCCTCTTTATCAAGCCTTCGCGCCCCCTCAGGCAGCCCTTCGTGCCCCCCATAGGTTGGAAACCTCTTCCTAAGCGATTTATTTTGGTTAATACATCTTACTGCCCTCTTCTGTGTTACATGAATTATTCCATTTCGTCTAGCGCCTATTCCTAAGTGATTTATTTTGTTATTACACATTACTGTCTTTTTCTGTGTTATATAAATCCTTCCAGTATAGCCTAACACCTTTTCCTAAGTGATTTATTTTGCAGTTTACAACTTACTGTCCTCTTCTGTGTTATATAAATTCTACCAATATCGCCTAACATCTTTTCCTGAGCGATTTATTTTGCTAATTACACCTTACTGTCCTCTTCTCTTATAAACATCCTTCCAGTATCGCTTATCACCTTTTCCTAATAGCGATTTATTTTGCCTTTTAAACCTTATTGTCCTTTTCTTTTATAAATTCTGCCAATATCCGCAAACATCTTTTCTTAAACGATTTTTTTTTTACACCCTACTGTCCTCATCTGTTGTAAATCCTTGCAATATCCCACAACACCTTTTCTTAAGCGATTTATTTGTTTTCTTTACACCTAACAGTCCTTTATTGTTATATAAATCTTTCCAATATCGCCATAAATAACACAAAACTATAGCCTATTAGCCAGCCGAAACCAAAAACAAATCTGTAAGTTGGAGATGTCAGGGAGCTTCCTTAACCGACGACAATGTCTCAGATAATGCGATTTTTGAACCTGATTACCGTATTTTAAAGGTTTCGTTACACACGTTCTTTAGCGGTTTAGTTTGAATTTCACACCTTGACATTCTCTAGTAATTGTTATGTACTTTCTGAGAGAGAGAGAGAGAGAGAGAGAGAGAGAGGGGGGGAGGGGGGGCATAGATATAAGTAAGACTAGATGCCGCATCTCCCGGGGGGAGACGGAGAAGCGAACGAGTGTGTGCTGGGAGTTCTCCCGCAGCTGGAGACGAGAAACAAACAGTAAGAAGCAGACGGACGGCTACACCACCCACCCACCATGGCAGTCAAGATCGTAGATCAAGTGAAGTGGTACAACGTCCGGAGGGGCTACGGCTTCTTGATACGCCGTGACACGGGGGGTGAAGTGTTCCTCCACCGGTCTTCCATCGTGGCCCCCAACCCAGCCCACCCTGTGCCTTCTGTTGCTGCTGTGGAGTTTGTGGTGGAGGAGGAAGAGGATAAGGGCCCTGCAGCTGCCTTTGTCACCGGCCCTGCAGGCCAGGCAGTGCGGGGCTCTCTCCACGCCCTCCTCCGTCGTAGACGTCGTCGTCAGCTTCCACTTGCTGCTCTTGCCTCCTTCCTTACCTCCTCTGCCTCTACCATCATTGCCATGTGTGTGGAGGTTGCCAAGGCCTTCTCGGGGAGAGATCTGGCAGTTTTTGCCCAGCGCCTGCCCGTCATCTTCCAGGCCAATGGGGTCCCTGCCATCTTTATCCCCGAATCTTTTTCCTCCACACCCGTGGTGCAGAGGAGGCCTGGGAGGAGGGCTCATCGACATCATCCTGGGCCGTCTGCGACCCCCACCTCCTTGGTCACGAGGCCATCGACGAGGATAAAGCTGTCGGGATGTGCCCTCTCCCGCCGGTCTGCCTCTCAGTCCCTCTCAGAGGTGCCCATGGAGGTGGGGGATGTCACACTCCTCGCCATCTGAGGCTGCAGCTCCTGTTTCTTCTGCAGCGCATCCTGCTGTGCTTCCACCTCCACCACCACCACCACCACCGCCACCGCCACCAGAGGACCAGGCACCAGCGAGCCCCAAACCTTCCCGTTCGTCACGGCACATCTCTTGGGATGACTTTGCCTCCCTTCCACAGCTGGGCCTCGAGATCTTCGAGGACCAGTTGAGCCATTACCTGGCACCGGAGGAGCCTGACGAACGGGAATTTACCAAGGGGGACTTCCAGCGAGCCTTGCTCTCCTTCAGCGAGCTGCGCCGGACGTCCCTCCAGGCTGTTATCGACCCCAAGGAATGTCGTATCATCTCCTACACCCTCGGGGTCGTGAAGGCCCACCTTTCCGCTGGTCCTGACTCGGACTCGGTCTCTGGATCCCGTTCTTCGACAGTGTAGTACCAGTCTTTCTGCCATTGCCTCTTTCTGCCACTGCCTCCCTCTAGTCTCAGCCATCAAGTTTCTGCCACAGCCTGCCTGCCCTACTGCTTCTGCTCCATCTCGTACCTTATAATGTGGATTGTGTGCACATGGGTGCATTTGTATGTGTATATGTACAGTATATATGTATGTATGTGTATATATGTGTATGTGTATGTATATACAGTATGTGTGTACACTGTAACTGTTTGGCTTAATGGCCACATTAAGGCCGATAGCCATAAATCAAAAGAAAGAAAAAAAAAAAAAGACAAACATCTCCCATTCTTCAGTACGGCGGCGATGCGTCTGTGCGGCCGCCATCTTGGAGCGGTCAAGCATGTAATAGTGTCGTTTGTATTAGAGTGAATTCAGACTATGAAATTGAATGTTGTGGTGGAGATGGTGATGGTGGTTATTGCTGCGGTGGTGGTGATGGTGGTTATTGTTGTTGCTGTGGTGGTGATGTGGTTATTGCTGTGGTGGAGGTGGTGATGATGGTTATTGTTGCTGTGGTGGTGATGGTTACTGTTGTGGTAGTGGTGATGGTGGTTATTGTTGTGGTAGTGATGATGGTGGTTATAGTTGTGGTAGTGGTGATGGTGGTTACTGTTGTTTTGGTGGTGGTGGTGATGGTGGTTATTGTTGTGGTGGTGGTGGTGATGGTGGTTATTGTTGTGGTGGTGGTGGGGGTTCTTGTGGTGGCTGTTGTGGTGGTAGTGGTTGTTGTGGTGTTTGTTCTGGTTGTGGTTGTTGCTGCTGTTGTGGTGGTGATGGTTGTTGTTGTTGTGGTGGTGGTAGTGTGGTGGTGGTGGTTGTAGTGATGATTGCTGTGGTGGTAGTTGTGGTTGTTGCAGTTGTGGTGGTGGTGTTGGTGTTGTTGTTGTGGCGGTTATTCTTGTTGTTGTTGTTGTTGTGGTGGTGGTGATGGTGATGGTGGTGGTGGTGGTGGTTGTTGCAGTTGTTGTTGTGGTGGTGGTGGTGGTTGTGGTTGAAGTTGTTGTGGTGGTGGTTGTTGTGGTGGTGGTTATGGTTGTGATGGTGGTGGTTGTGGTGATGGTGGTGGTTGTTGTCGTGACGGTGGTGGTGGTTATTATGGCGGTAATTGTTGTGGTTGTGGTTGGTGTTGCTGTTGTGGTGGTGGTTGTGGTGGTGGTTTTTGTTGTGGTGGTGGTTGTTGTGGTGATTGTTGTGGTCAGGTTGTTGTGGTGGTTGTTATTATAGTGGTGGCTGTTGTGATGTTTTTTTGTGGTGATTGTTGTTGTGGTGGTGGTGGTGGTAGTGGTTGTGGTTCCTAGATCCTCTGAAATGTTAACTCGGTGGACTGCAGGCCTAAGTTTCCCTTCTGCAACCCACCATCCTCCTTTCGGGGGATAGGGAAATAGCTGAGGGACTCTTGCATAACCAGACAACTGAGACGCTCGTGCTGTCGGTGCAACCACAGATATATTCCGACGCTTTCTACACCCAAAAGCAGCACAGTGTTGCGGTATTTCTAGGTAAATAGTGGTCATTTTTGCCCACTATCGAGAGCACATCATCATCTGCCTTGACCGCTCCAAGATGGCGGCCGCGTAGACGAATCGAAAGCAGCGTCATGCGGCATCTAGGCTTATTTATATCTATGGGGAGGGGGGAGGAATAGGTGTAATATATTAAATAAATTGTTACAGAAAATGTGCAACATATCCTCTTTGCCTTGACATTCTCTAGTATTTTATATTTTTTATTTTTAAATAGTTTGTAGCAGTTATATAAGAGGATAATAAGGTGTAATTAAGAATAAATCGCTACCGAAGAGGCGCTACATTTCCTCTTATAATGCCTTGACATTTTCTAGTATTTTTATATTGTTTAAGGATTGACAGTTTGTAACAGTAACATACAGGAAGGTCTATCTATCTATCTATATACCTAGGCTGCTTCCCCCAAGGAAAGGGAGGTATCCGAGACAGGACGACTCACTCTCCATTTACTCATCCATTCAAACACATTCATTCGCATCTTAGCCCCAAAGGGGAGAACGGACAGATCCTCACTGCACCACACCGCACAAGGGTCAACTGCACAATGCAATCAGTGACATCCGCAGCAGGGCCCGACAGCAGAACTGGTTTACCCTTGCCACATCATAATAGACCCATCCCCTTACCCGCACCTGACCTGACTAGCTGATCAGACCAAATGCGGGAGAATATCCCCTCAGGGCTGCGTCATCACTTATTCATTTACAGTTTCTCTCCATTTATTTCTGTCACGCACAACCACTCTTCCTTGCTCAACAGACATCCCTCTCGCATCCAGCGCTCTCTTCACACAGGAAGGTAATGAGGTATAATATGGAGAGTAAATCGCTACAGATGAGGTGTTACGTGTCCTCATATGTACTGATTCTGGTATTTTTATATTGTTTTAAAATAGTTTGTATCAGTAATAAAAGAGGAAAATGAAGTGTGATATTAAGACACAGCCTCATATAATACTACCTAATATGAGCATCAGTTTTGAGCTAAGAATGAATCTCCTTGGTTTGTATAATAATCAGAAAATGCTATAGAACAGGTGTTACGAAGCCTCACGCAGCTTATGAGCATCAATTTTGAGATAGGAATGAATCTCCTTGGTTTCTAGTCGATTTTCACTTTAATATACAGAATAAATTGCCACGGAACATTTGTTACGAACCCTCAAGCAACTGAACGAGCATCGATTTCGAGCTAGGAATAAATCTCCTTGGTTTCTAGTCTTTTCACAGTAATACATAGAATAAATCGCCACAAAACATTTGTTACGAAGCGTCATGCAACTTCCGAGCGTCAGTTTTAAACTAGGAATGAATCTCCTTGGTTTCTATTTTCACTTCGAATCACAGAATGGGTCGCTATTGAACACATGCTACGAAGCCTCAAGCAACTTACAAGCATCAGTTTTGAGATAGGAATGAATCTCCTTGGTTTCTAGTCGATTTTCACTTTAATATACAGAATAAATCCCCACGGAACATTTGCTACGAACCCTCAAGCAACTGAAGGAGCATCGATTTCGAGCTAGGAATGAATCTCCTTGGTTTCTAGTCTTTTCACATTAATACATAGAATAAATCGCCACAAAACATTTGTTACGAAGCGTCATCAGCTTACGAGCATCAGTTTTAAACTGGGAATGAATCTCCTTGGTTTCTATTTTCACTTCGAATCACAGAATGGGACGCTATTGAACATTTGCTACGAAGCCTCAAGCAACTTACGAGCGTGAATTTTGAGATAGGAATGAGTCTCCTTGGTTTCCAGTCGATTTTCACTAATACACAGAATAAATCGCTACAGAGCAGGTTTTACGAAGCCCCATGCAACTTCCGAGCATCAATTTTGAACTAGGAATGAATCTTCTTAGTTTCTAGTCTATTATCACTTTAATATGCAGACTGAGTCGCTACAGAACAAGTGTTACGGAGCCTCGTATATACAAACCACCTAGTGTACCAAATATGATGCTAGTCACGAAGCAGTGCTATGGAGAAATTTGATAGTTATGAGGTATGAGTCTCCTTCGTTACTAGTCAAATCAGCCCTCCAGCCTAGCCAAAAAAGGGTTATGCATTTTGTTGGTAGGTAGGTAGATAGATAGGTAGATAGACTGATAGGTTCGTAAGTAGGCAGGTAGACAGATAAATAGATAAGGGAGGTAGATCTAGGTAGAATGGGAGATAGATAAATAGGTAGGTTGGTAAGTAGGTAGGTAGATAGATAGGTTGGTACATAAACAGGTAGGTAGGCAGATAAGTAGGGTAGGTAGATAGACCGGCATATAGGTAGATATAGAGGTAGGTAGATTGGTAGCAGGTAGGTAGGTAGATTAAGGTGGAGACAGTAAAGGTAGGTAGGTAGGTTGACTGGTAGGTAGGTAGATAGACTGGCATGTAGGTAGATAGATAGATGTAGGTAGATTGGTAGTAGGTAGATAGATAGATACTGTTAGATTACTGTAATGTAAACAGAAATTAACATTGGAAATACTATATAGAAATCTCATTTTTATCAATTATTCTTTATATATCATCTTGGTGTTAATAATTACTAAATTATTTATCGTTTAAATGACAGCAAAATTACCGTAGAAGAAGCGTAAGATATTTTGTCAAGCAGTTACTGATTTTTCTTACGATTGCGTGATAATGCAGGGAAGAAAATCGTATATCGTCATTTATCGTCGTTGTTTCTGAGTTGTGGTGTCCTGTGGTGCAAGTAAATGATTTACAGAGACTTATTTTATAACTAGAAGGCAGAAAAAGTAGCATGGAATAAAAATAAATGGTTTTTAGGAAATAATGGTGAAAGTGGTGTGGTATGTGAGAAGAGCTTGTTTATCATCGGAATTTGTAATAATTTGTAGTTTTTTGTCATTTATGTCATCCTGATGCGATTAAATGACCAATTATTACTTACCTGATAATTAGAAAACAGAAAAGGACGCTGAAAAAGCATGAAGCAAAAATAAGGAAGGTATTTCAGATTTGGATCGTACGTCTGGCAGTTAGAATCTCATATCATCGTTATCGTTAGCCATATATCATGTTGGTGGGATTATATTTTATCGTTTAAATAAATTGACAGACTAATTAGCGTAAAATGAGCGTAAGATGTTTTAGAACAATTACCGTACTGATTATGCTTACGATTGTTTGATAAAGCAGGGAAGAAATTCGTTTATCGTCATTTATCATCGTTATTTCTTCGTTACAGCGTATTGTGGTGCAAGGAAATGATTTATAGCGATTTATTTTATAACTAGAAGGCAGAAAAAGTAGTATGGAATAAAAATATATAAGGCAGAAATATGGAGGGTAATTCGAATTTGAATCGTACGTCTGGCAGTTACTCATTTATCATCGTTATTCTTAGCTAGATATCATGTTGATAGGATTAAATGACTAATAATTATATAAATGATAATCAGAAAGCAGATAAAATGGCATAAAAGAAGAATATAGCGTTCTTCTTAAATTTGAATCGTACGTCTGGCAGTTAGAATCTCGCATTTATCATCGTTATTCTTAGCTAATATGTCATATAGGTGGGAATAAATAACGAGTAATTATTTAACTGATAATTAGAAAGCAGAGAAAGTGGTATATAAGAAGAATATCGTTTTTTCTCAAATATTAATCGTACGTCTGGCAGATCGATGTTGCCGGAGGCTGTGGAACGCTGCCGCGCCTCTCAGTCCCTCCTCTACTCTAGGCGAGGGGGATGATGCGTCGTGGCTCGCTTTTCAAGGTAAGTTTTTCTACGTTTTCTTTGATTTATTATACTCTTATGAAAAAAATGTTAATATAGAACTTTTTAACGATATTTAGGTTAGAATTAAGAAAGTGGAGGGTTATTTTGAGGTGTTTTGCGAGTTATTCGGGTTTTGAGTTACGATTTCCAATATGGCGTAAATGTAGCGCAATCATTTCGATTTTCCTCCCTTTTCTTCCTCTTTGGCAATTATTGAATTTTGAAGGGCACCATTGTAGTCTAGAAATTAATTTAGGATATATTTGATGCCTCTGTTATGAATAAATATTTCCTTAAACATGAAAAAGGGAGTTAAAATGATCCTGGTGAAATAGACTGCTTGTTTAGGGTCCGTAGCGCCTTGTTGGCAGCGATGAATTTTTATTTTAGGTATATTTTGTGCAATTTTGTATTTCAGGTAATTTTTGCAGAGGTTAAAGCTTTTGCTCCGAAGGGGATATGTAATGCAGGGTACGGTAGGTTGCTAAAGTTCCCAGGATGCGATTCACCCTAAGGCCCAGAGAGATTTGTTTTATTCTGGCCATCTGCTGACTGTTTTTGAAGTCAGGATTTTTCATATACCATAATATGTTTTGAATTTTACTTTCATTTTTTTTTTTTTATGGCCATCTGACTTTTTGAAGTCAGGTTTTTTCATGGATTGTAGTGATTTGAATTTCAGTATTTTCATTTTTGTATTGGATTTTTTGAAACTGCATTTTTCTGGAGTCCTTTTTAGGATGGATTTTTTGAGACTTGCAATTTTTTGAATCAGTTTTTTGTCAGATTTGTACCTATTTTTGAAGTCAGTATTTTCATAGTGTTTTGAATTCATCAGTATTTTTGTTTATGGACATTTTGAGATTGCATTTTTTTGGAGAGGCCTTTCTAGGATGGATTTTTTGAGATCTGCACTTTTTTTAATCAGTTTCAGATTTGTACCTATTGATTTTTGAAGTCGGGATTTTTCATAGATTGCTTTGAATTTAATGTTTTCATTTTTTTATTGACATACTGAGATTGCATTTTTCTGGAAAGGCCTTTTCAGCATGGATTTTTATTTGCACTTTTTTAAATCAGTTTTTTCTTTTAGATATGTATTTATTTTTTTGACGGCAGGATTTTTAGATTATAGTAAGCAACGTTGGGTCTGGTTAGTACTTGGATGGGTGACCGCCTGGGAACACCAGATGCTGTTGGCATCCCTACGTGTCAAGTGGGGTTGGTGGAGGATTAGTGCCCCTCCCTGTAAAACAATTAACTCTAAGCCCTTGGCCACCCCGTCTGGGATACATGGCGTCTGGCAATGAATGAATGAAAAATGAACGATATGTTTTGAATTTTTTTTTTTTTCGTTTATGGACATTTTGAGATAGTATTTTTCTGGAGGCCTTTTTATAATGGATTTTTTTTAGATTTGCAATTTTTTCATGTTTTTTTTTTTTTGATGGATATTGAAATTTAACTTTGATTGTAGGATAATATTGAGATTGCGTTTTTCATGTCTGTTTATTGCAATTTTCTTGTTTTTTTATGGATATTTTGATTTTTCATGTTTTTTTCATTGGATTTTTTTAGTTTTACATTTTTTTAATGGATATTTTGAGATTTGCACTTTTCATTTTTTTGTTGGACTTTTTTTTATTTCTGCACTTTTTTAATGTCTTTATGGATATTGAGATTGGCACTTTTCATGTTTTTTTTTTTTTTTTCCGATTGATTTTTTGAGTTGCGCTTTTAATGTCCTATTTTTAGTATGGATAATTTGAGATTTCCACCTTTCTGTCTGGAAATGTGTAAAATCTGAAATATATTGTTTTCTGATTTAACATGGACAGCCAAAGAATATACAAGGTTGACTGGCATTTTCATTTTTTTTTTTTAAATTGAAGATAGCGTAACCTAAGGTTTGACCCAAATAAACTTGCGACGAAGGTACCATAGAAGTGTCGTACAGAACAGTGGTTAGGAACACAAAATGAATGATTTTTTAAAGACTAGGCCTATGGAATATTTAATTTTTTTTTACTCGATAACCTAACCTAACCTTTGTCGTAAAACTGACTTGACAGTGCTATAGAACAGTTGTAAGGAAGTGATTGGAACACGAATCGGATTTTTAAGACTACGGTATATTGTTCAAATGTTTTTTACTTGAAGATAACCTAACCTTTGACTTAAAAATTACATGCAGTAAGTGCCATGGAAGTGTCATACAGAACAGTGGTTAGGACAACAATGGGTTTGATTTTTTAGACTAGACCTATGGCATATTCCTCAGTTTTTTTTTATTCTATAATCAAACCTAACCTTTGACTTAAAAATAACTTGCTACAGAAGTGCTATAAAACAGTCGTAAGGAAGATTGGAACACTAATCAGATGTTTTTAACTGGTATATTCATTTTTTTAACTCAAAGATAATGTAACCTAACCTTTGACTTAAGAATCCATCCATCCATTGCCAGACGCCATGAATCCCAAATGGGGTGGCCAAGGGCTTAGAGTTAATTGTTTTACAGGGAGGGGCACTAATCCTCCACCAACCCCACTTGACACGTAGGGATGCCAACAGCATCTGGTGTTCCCAGGCGGTCACCCATCCAAGTACTAACCAGACCCAACGTGTCGTAAATTGAAATGCCGTAAAATGATTTTTAAGTGGCATTTCCAATTTTTTTTTAATCAAAGATAATGTAACCTAACATTTGACTTAAAAATTTCTGAAGAAAGTGACATAGAACTGTCGTAAATTGATATGGAAAACAGATCTGATATTTTAAAGACTGTGGTATATTCAATTTTTTTTTTAAATTGAAGATAACGTAACCTAACCTTTGAATTAATAACTTGACGAAAGTACCATAGAAACGTCGTACAGAACAGTTAGGAACACAAAATGAATCTGATTTTAAAGACTAGACCTGTGGCATATTCGTTATATTTTTACTTTATAACCTAACCTAACCTTTGACTTAAAAATTTGCTACAAAAGTGCTTAGAACAGTTGTAATGAAGTGATTGGAATAGGAATCAGACTTTAAGACTGGTATATTCAATTTTTTTTACCTGAAGATAACCTAACCTACCATTTGAATTAATAACTTGCAACAAAAGTACCATAGAATTGTACAGAACAGTGGTTAGGAACACAAAATAGGTGATTTTTTTTCTTGACTAGGCCTATGGCATATTCATTTTTTTTTTTTTTTTTAACCTAACCTAACGTTTGACTTGAAAATAACTTGCTACGAAAGTGCTATAGAACAGTCGTAAGGAAGTGATTGGAACACTAATCTGATTTTAAGACTGTGGTATATTCCTTTTTTTTTTTTTACACAAGGATAACCTAACCTAATCTTTGACTTAAGAATAATTTACAAAGTGCCATAGAACTGTCATAAATTGAAATGTAAAACAGATCAGATATTTTAAAGACTAGGGTGTATTCAGTTTTTTTAAATCGAAGGTAACGTAATGTAACTTTTGACTTAGGAATAATTTAAGAGTGACATAGAACTGTTGTAAGGAGGGGAGTCAAGGACAGAAGAAAAATGGCTAAATTGTCAACTGTGGATGGGAGTACAGATGACATTAGCAGAACTGAATATAGCTGGACACTGGTAGTACAGATAGATGATACAAGCCACCACTTGAGAGCCCAGGCGAATTCAAAATAACACAATCACAAAAGTGACGCCCTGCAGTATGATCCCTTGCTCCCGAGCGTCACAAAAGTGACGCCCTGTGGTTGTTTAATCTAACCCTAAAATCAGTTGAGCAATAAATCACTTAAACCTAAAAATTTGTTGGTCAAAATAATTGTATTAAAAGCGATTATATAAGACTGATTTATTTCCTCACAACCCAAGCTAATTTCACTTATCAGCTCCTCTAACCCAAAATTACCGCAAAATCAGTTGTGAGAACAATAAATCGTCCTAAAAATTTGTAGGTCAAAATAATCGTATTTATAAAAGCAGCTGAGATTTATTTCCTCCCAACCAAAGCTTATTAGGGTACATTTTTACAAGTAGCCAATACACCTCCCAAGGTTGTGCAGTATATTTTTCTGGACCTGACCTAACCTGCTGCAGTGGAATGCATATATGGTGGTATTACAGTACACATATATATATTCCTGAACTGCATTCTGGCAACGTGCAGAATACCCAAATTAGATTCACATAATCTCTTGATCTAACTCAGAATTCCCCTAATATCAATTGTATGAGAATAAATCAGTCTAAATTTATCAAGCACTGTACTCTCAAAGATAACCCATTGTTTGATGGGTAGAAAGTGGAATTATACATGTGGGAGAAGACCAAGGATGAGATGTAGGGATGGAGTGGTGTATGAGACTAACGAGGAGTGTATGTGAGTAAGGTGGAGGAGGGGAGAGGAAGGTGGAGGCTGATTATGGGATGGAGTGGAGGTATGAGAAAAGGGGGTGTGAGCTGGGGCAGGGCAGTGAAATGGCAGGGGACAGGGTGACATGGAGGCAATTCGTTTGTGGCCACCCCTTAAGAGACCAAGGCATATGACAATTAATAGATGGACAAATAGTTGCAACATACAACTAACACTAGAATGATGCTAGTCAAGAAGTGTGGAAAGTTTCGCATTAGTTACAATAATTGTATCATTTTATAGTTGGGGGAAGCGGTTTCTGAATCGGTAGAGAGGTGGCCTGCTGTCCTAATGGACCCAGGATCGAATCCCGGCTGGGACAAGGAGCAGTTTTATTTTAATTTCCTAAAAAAAGACTTTCCTGATCTACCAGATGACTTGAAGACATGTAAAAATACCCCTGCTAATACCAGTACACCAGTCCTGTATGAGACAGCCCTAGCATGTATTCAATATGGATGGTGGGTGTTAGCGCTGAAGTGGTGACATGTGGAGATGTAGAACTACTGGGTCTTGGGATAGGTCACTGCCCCCGAGAAATAGGCTCTGAAGCCTTTGCTCAGAGTCGGACACATAAAAAAAATTAAAAAAATAATAATTGTATCATTTTATAGTTGAAATAATCGTATTGCATTTTAGTTACAATAATGGTATCGCATGTTATAGTTACAATAATCATATGCATAATATAGTTACAATAATCGTATCATTTTATCTATCTATCTATCTATAGCCTGACGCCCTAATCCCGCAAAGAGTGGCCGCAGACAAAACGCCTCCAAGTCGCTCTGTCACCCACCATTTGACTACCCTCCCCCCAACTCACTCCCCCCTCCCTCATATACCTCTCAACTCCATCCCTCCACCTCATCCTCGGTCTACCTCTCCCTCTCCCTCCCTCCACCTCACCTACATACATCTCGTTAGTTGCAATAATCGTACGCATGTTATAGTTACAATAATCGTATCATTTTATAGTTACAATAATTGTATCTCATTATAGTTACAATAATCGAATAATTTTATAGTTACAATAATCGTAATGAGGATGAGATGGAAGGATGGGGTGAAGAGGTATATGAGAGAGGGGGGTGTGAGTTGGGAGCAGGGCAGTGAAATGGCGGGGGACAGGGCGATGTGGAGGCGATTTGTTTGTGGCCACGCCATACGGTTTAAGGCGTCTGGCAATGGATGGATGGAATAATCGTATCTCATTTATCAGCCCACTAAAACCTGTATTAAGAAGATGGATGTTGGTGTGGGTTAAATGTATTACTGGTATTACTATTATTACAGTATTATTATTATTGCAGCACATCCCATGAAGTTAGGTGTTTGATATTTTTATTACAAGAGATGATGGTTTTTGTGGTGATTTTTTTCATTATTTTTCAATTTATTTTTTATTTATTTATTTATTTTTTACCAGAGATGATTTTGTGGTGGTGGTGGTGTGATATTGATTCCCCCCCCCCCCCTCCTTTCAGCGTAGTCCTGGGGCACACCAAGGCGGGTGTGGGTGCGGGGCCTCTCACCCTTGTGTTTATCCTTGGGGCGGGGCTGGGCATCCCCCCGACAAGGCCGACCTCGACTGGCTTCCCGAAAACTGTATGACCTGTCGGACTTGACCGGAGGAGGAGGAGAAGGAGGGGTCAGTCCAATGCAGCGGCGGCTAGTACGGGGCGTAGTTGATGCGGTAGTTGGGGTCCCTGGTTTCCGCAGAGAGGCCCCGAGGACACACAACGTCCAACTCGACCCATGGTACGTATACTGGTTCCCTCTCGCCCCACCTAAGCCCTCCTCTGCCTGTCAACCCGTCCTTTCTCTGCGGCCCCAGTCTGATTTTATGCTGAGTGCTTGAATTAGCAAGGTGCGAGAGCCTACCTCCACCTCATTCAATCCAAGATGTCGTCATAGCCGCACATGCGCGGGTAGGTGCATGTGTACGCGTGCATGGATGTGTGCACCTTCGTGTACACCATGCAATAAAATCAACGGGCATGTGGAGATTGGGCGGCACGACACTCTATGGCCGAAGGGTTTAACTTCTTTCTTCAACCACCTTCCTTTTTTTTTTCCTAAGGCTTTTCGTGGTCTCTTATACATATACAAATTTTCTCTCCATCTCATCACCCTGTTGCTCTGTCAGTCTGTCTATTGCTTTCCCTGCTACATCTATCTGAATTAACCCGTTCTCTCCCTGTGGTCTGGTTTTAGATAGGGGTGGAGTGGGGGGAGGGGGGTGTGGGTATAGTTACTAGGCTTATGGGAAAATGGGATAGGACTGGCTCAGATAGATAGATTTTAGATAGATACTCTGGTCTGTTGGAGTTCTGGGTTTGCGGTCTTGTTTGTTTTGGTCCCAGGTCTCAAGCCATCGGTCTGCAGTCTACCTCTACAGCTTCATCTACTGGTATACACATGTTGGTAATTGGTATATATATTAAGGTGTGAGTATGCTTTTACCAGTACAGTATATTACCTTTAAGTATACTGGTAGTTATAATTTAAATTACAGTATTACAGTATACTCTATTTCCTTTAAGTATACTAGTACTGGTATATTAAGTATTTTTATTACAGTATGCTCTTCTTACTACAAAATCTGTTTTCACCACAGTATACTAGTTATATTTTCACTGCAGTATACTTTATATTTTTCGTACAGTATACCCATGTTTTCATCAGTATACAAATCATATATATCCATGGTAAACTGGTGTAACCTATATCTGTGGTATGCTAACTACAGTAAAGTATTTCAGATATGTACTAAAAGGTATATCTTGCATACTGTAATTCAAGGTATTTTGAGTGCAGTAATTACTATATTTTTGTCATGTACTAAGTTTTGAGTACCGTAATTTCAAGTATTTTGAGTTATGTACTAAATTTTTGAGTACAGTACTGTTAAAAAGTACTAAGCTTTTGAGTTGTTTTATGTACTATATTTTTGAGTACTGTTAAAAAGTACTAAATTTGAGTTTTATGTACTAAATTTGAGTACTGTTAAGTACTAGATTTTTTAGTACTGTTAAAAAGTACTCAGTTTTTTATTTCAGCTTTATGTACTGTATTTGTGAGTACTGTGAAAAAATACTTGTTTTGAGTATTGTTGAAAAGTACTAATTTTCTGAGTACAGTTAAAAAGTACTTTAGTTAAAAAGTACTATATTTTGAGGTACTATATTTTTGAGTAGTGTTACTTAAGTACAAAATTGAGTACTGTAATATTGTACTGGTATCAGCAGTGCAAATTATTTTAATTGTAATGTAAATTCAAATTATCATAAAGTAACGTATATCCAACTTAACGTAAGATTTTTTTAATAATAAAGTAATATTATTATTTTTACTATTAACAGTAAATATATAGAAAAATTGCCTATTCAAATTTCTATCGATAATTTGGATTCATTATTCGTATAGATTTAAGAATTATCACCATATAGAGAATAGTAATAATAGTCAGGAGAGTCAAGTCACATAGTTGTGGTGTCAAGAATAGACATAGTGAAGGAAGGATAGTTAGTACTATAGTTGTGAATAAGGCACCATACATAGTTGTGGTGTCAGAATAGTGAAGAATAGTCGATAGGCACCATACATAGTTTTGGTGCCTGATAGTGAAGGAAGGATAGTCAGTAGTAAAGATATAGGCACCATACATAGTTGTGGTGTCAGGATAGTGAAGGATAGTCAAGATATAGGCATCATACATTGTTGGTGTCAGAATAGTGAAGGATAGTCAAGATAGGCACCATACATAGTTGTGGTGTCATGAAATTGTACAGAAAGGACAGGGGATAGTCAAGGAGAGTTACAGAATAGTCACAATAGTCAAGATAGGCACCATACGTAGTTGTGGTGTCATTATAGTCAGTAGTATAGAATAGTCCCATAGTAGTCAGGATATTCCCAGATAGTCAAGAATAGTCAGGATACAGGCACTATCAGAGGTACAGTTGGGCTGCCATCACAAGGAGGCTTTTGTCATGGTGGTACAACTGTATTATCGACGGTTTGCTGTATTTTTTGTTTTTACAGGCAGAAGGCGACGGCTGCGACAAAGCCTGGGTACAAAGCTGGAGAGGGATAGAGCAGAGGTATTGTGGAGACTGGGTGAGTGTAACTGTCCACTCGCTTGATTTTATTTTTATTTTTGAAAGGAAAATTGCCTTGTAACATTAACTTATTTTTTTTTTTTTTTTAAAGGGAAAATTGGCAAAACTGTAATTGTTGCCATCCACTCATATAATGTAGCTATTCCATTTTTTAAGGGAAAATTGACGAAATTGTAATAACTTAATCTGTTGCCATCCACTTGTATAATGTAGCTATTTTTTTTGGGTGGGTGGGGGGAATTAGCAAAATTGTAATAACTGTTGCCATCCACTCGTATAATGTAGCTATTTCATATGGAGTGAAAATTGAGGCATGTACCTGTCCACTCATTTAATGTCATTTCATACTTTTTGTCTGAGGGAAAATTGACTAACCATCCACTCATATATAGTGTTTTTTGAGAATTGATAATTTGTAACCATCCACTCATTTGGTGTAGCTATGCCTGAGGGAAAAGTAATAATTCACATGCTGAGAAATGATTGACAGTGATGATGATGATGATAATAAGAGTAAGCATTGGCTTGCCAGTGCTGAGGATCTGGGTTTGACTCCCGGGCAGGAAAAAAAAAATAAAAAAAATAAAAATTTTCTTTACAGCATAGGGGTCCCAGATGTTGCAGTACGCCCGAAAAAAAAAGAAGAAAAAAAAGTCAGTGTCAAGCCCAAGAGTGTCGATACTGGAAGTCTTCTTTGTCTCGTGAATGCCCAAGAGTTGTGGGGTTCATGAAGGGGGCGCGGGAAGCCTAGGAGTGTCGACAGTGAACTCTGGGATTGGGCAAGGCTGCAACTAGAGGAATTCCCTGGGTTGTTTTTGAGGGGAAGTTCCTATTCCTGGGACCTTGTTTGTGGCTGGTTTCTTGAAGGTGGGTTGATTGGCGTACGCTGGATTCGTAGCTAAGAAAAGTTTTATTCGTAACTAAGAAAATTATAGTTTGTAACTAAGAAAATATATATTTGGTTCATAGATAAAACAATATACTATGTTCATAGCTAAGAAAATAATGCTTCATAGCTAAGAGAATTTTGATACTTTTTCGTAGTTGAGAATTTATATACTTGAGTCTTAGTTAAGAGAATTTATATATTTGGTTTGTAACTAAGATAATTTATATAATTGATTCATAGCTAAAAAAATGCCTTACATAATCTACAGTGGTGGTGATATTTGTTGGAGAATTAGATGATGATAATTATGGTATATGTTTTCATTTGTGGTATAGGTGTTATGAATTGTGATATACTGTAGGTATCAGATGTATAGATATCATTTGTGTTAGTGTTATCAGTTGTAGTGTTAATTTCCTGTTTTTTCCATTTAGTGTAGCATTTATTGTAGGGTTAATTGTAGTGTTAATTTTTTACTGTTTTCCTTTTGTAGCATTATTGTAGCGTTAGTTTTAGTGTTAATATCCTGTTTTTCCTTTCAGTGTGGCCACAGGTGCGGGGCTGCCCAACTCTCGCGTGATCCGAGGGGCGTGGCCACACACCCTTTCTCCATTTCGACCCCATAGCTGGCTGCCCAAAGGCTGTATGACCTGGGATTAAAGGGTGGAGAAGGAGGGAGGCTGTAGGTGCAGTTAGTCAATCCAGCGGCGGTCGGATGGTGGAGTCTCGAAGACTGAGCCATGTGGGGCACTCCCAATAGTCCTGGAGGCCCGCCACTTCGCCAGCCAGCGCCAGTCGTTGGAGTGTCGGTGGGGGATAAACAAGGTGGGTTTTATGATCACTGTACCCCTACTATAAATGTAGTACACGACTGAGGTTGTCATGCCCTGGTAATGTACAATTGAAAGGTGCGTCCTATTTCTTTTATAATATGTGATGCAAGTGATTTGTGTATGTGTTTGTCTAATAATATTCGTGTATAATAAATTCATGCTTAATGATGATTGTGTATAATATGAAATCGGACACACTTTAGAATGGTAGGTTCAATAGGTTGCCAGAGTACGATAATGACAACCTCAGTCGTGCGCTGAGACTATACAGTATACTCTTTTCACCTCTACTTGGTTCAGGGGAGGTTAGATAGAAGAGTTGAGAGGTGGTTTGGCCATGTGGAGAGGATGGAGAGTGAGATTGACAAGGACAGTGTGAGTGAGAGGGAAAGGGAGGCTGAGGATGAGATGGAGGGATGGAGTGGAGAGGTATATGAGTGAGAGGGGAGTGAGCTGGGGGAGAGGGCAGTGAAATGGCAGGGGACAGGGTGACATGGAGGTGATTTGTTTGTGGCCACCCCTTATGGGATTAAGGAGTCTGGCAATAGATTGATAGAAAGAGTACATAATAATTTGGCTCTACATCCATCCATCATTTTTTTTCAATTTTCAAACCATTTTTTTTTTTTAATCCTACCTAACCTAATTACATATAAAAAAATCTATGGTATATAATTTTTTTTTTAGGTGTATATACTGTTTAATGATTTTATATATGTACAATTTTGGTTTTTATTTTTTGGTTTTCAGGAAGGTGATAAAAACCTGCCCAAAATAAGTATATTGGAAGCAGTACATCTTTGCAACTGAAAATGGGTCTGTTACTGCAGGCCCAGACAGTACTTGCAACACTGTATGGTGAGTAATTTATTATCCACTCACTTGTTCTGCTTTAGGTGTCTGCCCTTTCCTCCCTCCCTTCCTTTTCTGTCTTTCCTCCATTCTTTCCTCTTCCGTCTTTCCTCCATTCTCTCCTCTTCCTTCTGCCTATGGGTGACTACACTCCCTCTTCTGTGTTTGCTTCATTCTGTCCTCTTCCTTCTGCCTATGGGTGACTTTACACTCCCTCTTCTTTCCTTCATTCTTTCCTCTTCCTTCTGCCTGTGGGTGACTTTACACTCCCTCTTCTGTCTTTCCTTCATTCCTCTTCCTTCTGCCTGTGGGTGACTTTACACTCCCTCTTCTGTCTTTCTTTCCTTCATTCTTTCCTCTTCCTTCTGCCTGTGGGTGACTTTACACTCCCTCTTCTGCCATTCTTTCCTTCATTCTTTCCTCTTCCTTCTGCCAATGGGTGATTTTACACTCCCTCTTCTGTCTTTATTTCCTTCATTCTTTCCTAGTCTTTCTGCCTATGGGTGACTTTACTCTCCCTCTTCTGTCTTTCTTTCCTTCATTCTTTCCTCTTCCTTCTGCCTATGGGTGACTGTACACAGATTGACAAGCCAAATGGTTTCCTGTACACCAGGAAACCATTTATTATGCTGGGTGGTAACCATAACACCAAATTTTGGTGCCTGGTGGTTTAGTGGGTAATTAAGGTGCTCCAATCGGATTGAGCCGGTGAAGGTTTATATTCAAGGGGTGGTTGGGGTTTATTGCTCACATAATGCCACTCAGGGATGAGTGAGGCTGGTCACTATCTTAAATGTCAGGACTAACTTGCCTAGTCCTGGCCTCCTACGCTCCTCATGGGGCAACATAGGATTGGATGATGATGATGATTATTAAGATTACTGTTATTACCATTATTATTACCACCATTACTTTTACTATTTTTTTTTTACTAGTATAGTTAATAATACAAGAAAATATTAAAAAGTATGTTATAAAGTAAATATAAGAAGTAAATATCAGAGTATTAAAAAGTAAATATAATCAAAAGTATTATTTTCTGTTGCTTCCTGACATACTGCATCACTAATTTTTCTTCTTTTCAGTAATAAATTCTTAAAGAATATTTTCACACCTGCCTTCATATATATATATATATATATATATATATATATATATATAGTTCCATTGCTACCTGTATTACTGTACTTTTCATGTTTTCCAGTTTTTGAAAAAGTAATTATTTTGAATTAGATTTTTGATAGTAATTTTTTGTAATGTGTAAAGAATTATGGATCTTCATTATTATTAAAGCATTATCACTACTACCACAACCACCACCACCCTCCTATCACAACCCCCACCACCACCCTCCTATCACCACCCCCACCACCACCCTCCTATCACCACCCCCACCACCACCCTCCTATCACCACCCCCACCACCACCCTCCTATCACCACCCCCACCACCACCCTCCTATCACCACCCCCACCACCACCCTCCTATCACCACCCCCACCACCACCCTCCTATCACCACCCCCACCACCACCCTCCTATCACCACCCCCACCACCACCCTCCTATCACCACCCCCACCACCACCCTCCTATCACCACCCCCACCACCACCCTCCTATCACCTCCCCCACCACCACCCTCCTATCACCACCCCCACCACCACCCTCCTATCACCACCCCCACCACCACCCTCCTATCACCACCCCCACCACCACCCTCCTATCACCACCCCCACCACCACCCTCCTATCACCACCCCCACCACCACCCTCCTATCACCACTCCCACCACCACCCTCCTATCACCACCCCCACCACCACCCTCCTATCACCACCCCCACCACCACCCTCCTATCACCACCCCCACCACCACCCTCCTATCACCACCCCCACCACCACCCTCCTATCACCACCCCCACCACCACCCTCCTATCACCACCCCCACCACCACCCTCCTATCACCACCACCCCCACCACCACCCTCCTACCACCACCCTCCTACCACCACCCCCCTACCACCACCCCCCTACCACCACCACCCCCCTACCACCACCACCCCCCTACCACCACCACCCCCCTACCACCACCACCCCCCTACCACCACCACCCTCCTACCACCACCACCCTCCTACCACCACCCCCACCACCACCCTCCTACCACCACCCCCACCACCACCCTCCTACCACCACCCCCACCACCACCCCTACCACCACCCCTACCACCACCCCCACCACCACCCCCACCACCACCCTCCTACCACCACCCCCACCACCACCCTCCTACCACCACCCCCACCACCACCCTCCTACCACCACCCTCCTACCACCACCACCCTCTTACCACCACCACCCCCACCACCACCCTCCTACCACCACCACCACCACCCCCACCACCCCCACCACCACCCCCACCCCCCTCCTACCACCCCCACCCCCCTCCTACCACCCCCACCCCCCTCCTACCACCCTTCTACCACTACCACCACCACCCTCCTACCACTACCACCACCACATCCTACCACTACCACCACCACATCCTACCACAATCACCACACCCTACCACAATCACCACACCCTACCACAATCACCACACCACCACACCCTACCACAATCACCACACCCTTCCACAATCACCACACCCTTCCACAATCACCACACCCTTCCACAATCACCACACCACCACATCCTACCACAATCACCACACCCTTCCACAATCACCACACCACCACATCCTACCACAATCACCACCACCACATCCTACCACAATCACCACACCACCACATCCTACCACAATCACCACACCCTACCACAATCACCACACCACCACATCCTACCACAATCACCACACCCTACCACAATCACCACACCACCACATCCTACCACAATCACCACACCACCACATCCTAACATCTACCCCTATTGCAGATAAATTACAAGAAGGGTGATAAGGAGAGAGTGCAAAAAGAATCCAGTGCAAAGAAAAACGAGAGTGATGGCCAAGAACGAACTATACCTATGCTGACCAAGATTTATCAATATTTTTTAAGATCAAAGTTTCAAGATTTTTCAAATTGCAAGAATTTTTGATTTATTGAAAGAATTTTCAAGATAAAATTTTCAAGATTTTTCAAGTTGCAAGAATTTCCAAATTGCAAGAATTTTCAAAATTTATTGAAAATTTTCAATATTAAATTTTCAAGATTTTTCAAGTTGCAAGAATTTCCAAAAAAAAATTATTTTCAGGATGTTGCAAGAATTTTCATAAAAGTTGCAAGATTTTTCAAGAATTTCCAAGAATTTCCAAAAAATTTGCCAAGAATTTGAAGAAAGTTGCCTATGAAGAAATAAATCACCCAGAGAAATAAATTGCCCGAAGTTCTGGCTTTGGGGCATGGAGCTAATTGGAGACTTGGTGGTTGTGAGTATTTGTATCTATTTCTGTATCTACCCACACTTACCTACTCATTTATCTACCCACACATCTACCTACATACATACCCACTACCTACATACAGTGGAGTCTCTTTTATCTGAAGTTCTTTTAACCGTAAGTTTTACTAACATGTTCTCATTTCTATTAACCCGCAAAAATCTGAAATCTATCAGAAAATTCAAACATGGCGGGCTTGTTTCGTGCCACTAGCGTTAGTTTACGGTTGCTTTATTTGTTCTAATTGCTTTCAGCGGATTACGTAATTGTTTTGGTGAAGGTTTATTTGTTTATTTGAGTGAAGATTTATTTAAGTTGACAGTTTCTATTAGTTACAAAAGTGCAGTTATATATGTAGTTACTATAGTGTATTAAGTGTTTTGGTGATGGTTGAGTGGCTTTTGGGGTGCTGGTGGTGGTGGTGGGCTAGACATCGCCAGAAATGGGTGATGGGTGAGTACAATACTGTTCCTTTGTATCCTACATATTATTACAGTATCTTTTATCCGAAAAAATCGATGAAACGAAACTTTGAAAGTCCTATGATTTTCGGATAAGAGACTCCACTGTACTTACCAGTATATAGTACATGCATACCTACCCTCCCATACCTACCCATATACTTGTTTGCCCACACTTACCCACAGTTATTTACCCACACACTTGTCTACCCACACACTTGTCTACCCACACACTTGTCTACACAAACTTGTCCACACACACACTTATCTACCCACACATTTATCTACCCACACACTTACCTACACAACTGCAAATTTTACTTGATGTATATATGAACATTTTTCTTTTTTAAAATATTTGCAGCACTCCAATTCAGTTACCTGAAGACATGTTTGAATTTTGGTTTTACGTATTAATTCTGCTTTAGTTGGTAATTGTAAGGTGTGATTGTGATATGGTTACATATTAGGATAGAGCTGTGGATAGATAATGATAACAGTACAGTATATGTTTTATTATGAGTGGCAAAATGAGTCCCAGAACCTGGAGTTTGAACATATAACCCAGAAGACGATATGGGGACACTACTTTTGTCTTCCACTGTACCCACACATATATCTGCCCACATATCTACCCATATCTACATCTACCCACATGTATCAGCCAGCATACCTATCTAAACACGTCTACTTATACATTGACATATACCAACATATAACTACATCTTCCCACATAATTACCCACCAACAGACATCTACCCACACGTATCAACCAACATACATATCTACATGTATGAAAGAGTATGAGAGTTTGGGTGATGGTGTGGTACATAGGGAATTAGCGATATGGTTAATGAATGTAGACCCTTGGAGAGACTAACTATACTGTACTCGGTTTCACTGAGTCTGATGCACTGATTTTGCCAGCCGAGGACAGGTGGATTTGGTAACACTGCGCGATGTACTCGGGCGCTGATTGGTGAATTTCCGTTGTTTGAACATGCACCAAATTGACTTCGTATTTATATGTAAAATACTGGAATATACAGATACAAATTAAAGTAATGATATCTTGAATGATAAATGTGCCTTCTAAATACTAGAGATAAACCTGAACGACAATAACAACAAAAACTAAGTAAAGTCACGACTGGACGCATATAGACAAGAGTCAGCGACTGATTTATTTTTTTAAATTTTTTTCATTGTTTGATTTCGTTCACACTGCACGCGGTTTTATTACAGCAGCAGAGTTAGTTCAACTTTTATTTTCTCATGGGGTTTGCTTTTATCTTACTTTCCTTTCTTCCATCATTAACAAATATTCGGTTCATTCTACAGTGATGTAATCCGTTACTTTCCTGGCTGTCTATCGAGGGGACAGAGATACATGCTTGAGGAGAGGGTGCATGGTGACCAGGGATAAGGTGTCCATCTGCCTGTCTGTAAGTCTGTCTCTTATGATACGAAAATGTTAGGGAAAATCAAATACCAAACTTATTCACGTAAGAAATAATTTTACTGAATCTGACTGGGAATACAAACAAATGCAGATTTTTAAAGCTGTTACCTATGAAGGTAATGAAAATGTGTGTGTACAGTACACTATATATATTGAGAACAGCATGTATTGACCCTAGTGAGGTTGTGTGTGTGTGTGTGTGCTCACACAAATCATACTTATTAGAAGCTAGGCTTATCTTGGGTCAGGTTGTATATTAGCAGATGAGGTAATGAAGGGCTTGGTGTAGACTGTGACACTGTGTAGTAGTAGTGGGAAAAACATTCGTTCCTTCACAGGACGTCGGAACCACCGTGCTATAAATGTCTGAATTCCCGCCACAGTCCTAACTGTGTTCGTATGCATCCAGTCGCGACTTAGTTTTGTTATCAATGTCATTCAGGTTTATCTCTAGTATTTAGAGGGCACATATTTATCATTAAAGATATCATTGCTTTAATTTGTACCTGTATATTCCGGTATTTTACCAATAAATAAGGGCCTTGGTTGGAATACAAAGTCAATTTGATGCACGTTCAAACACAACGGAAATCCACCAATCACCGCCCGAGTACGTCACACAGTGTTACCAAATCCACCTGTCCTCGGCTGGCAAAATCAGTGCGTCAGACTCCGTGAAACAGAGTATAGGAGTGTATGAGGTGGAGACAGAGACGAAGGGTGAGGTGAAGAGGTATATGAGAGAGGGGGGTGTGAAGTGGGGGCAGGGCAGTGAAATGGCAGGGGACAGGGTGACGATTTGTTTGTGGCCACCCCTTACGGGATTAAGTCATCTGGCAGTAGATAGATGGAGCACTTCAGTGTGACTAGCATCTTATTCTAGTTTTAGTCTGTTACATATTTTACCTCATTTCATAGCACTTCTTTATGACTAGCATCATATTCGTGTTAATATTGTAGCTTCTTTGTATAGCACTTCCTTGTGACTAGCATCGTATTCGTGTTAATCTATTTTTTAGCTTCTTTCCATATCACTTCTTTGTGACTAGCATCATATTCTAGTGTTAATCTGTTACATATTATTTCATTTCCATAGCACTTCTTTGTGACTAGCATCATATTCTAGTGTTACATACATGATTGAATTAAATAGTGAACTGGAGAGGACAGAGGGATGGGGTGGAGAGGGATGAGAGGGGTGTGGGTTGGAGAGGGGACAGTTTAACCCTTTTGATACGTAGGGTAGTGTTGCAAGTCACCTGCTCGTTACTGGATTATGAAGGCTGCGTTGAACTTAATCCCACCCACACGTTACTTGACAATGCAAGCTGTTGAACAAAATCGCCCCTTGATTTTTTGTGCTTTATGGAATGAAAAACACATAAATTAGTGCGTAACTTCCATTCGCCAAACGTTTTTATCATCATAAGCAAGCCCAACTATTTGAGACTGTGTGAATAAAAAATCGGGCAGAAAGAGGCACAAATTAAGGCAGGGGAAAAGAATTTAGTATCAACTTTGACCGTGCGAAACACCACTCCTTTGGCAGTATGTAAATCCAACCCAAATTGTCCCATAGTAAATGTGTATATACCAGAATGTAGCTAATGAAACTTCGACACTCTTTCTCAGTAACTCATGCAGTAGCTCTTGATATCTCTAAAGCTTATGACAGAGTATGGCACTGTTCCCTGCTGTCCAAACTCCCATGTTATGGACTAACAGCTTTTGTTCCTTTGATTTCTTCATAACTTAGTGACAGGAAAATAAGAGTAAAAGTAGATGTATATTCCAATATCCACTCGATTAACGCTGGCGTGCCGCAGGGATCAGTTCTGGCGCCAACCCTATTTCTGGTTCATATTAATGATCTCTTATGTCACCCACAATCCCATTCACTCATATTGCAGATGACTAAACACTACGTAGTTCATTCACACACAGACATGCATTTACAAAGTCTAATATCTTTACCACTCAACTCAGTACAGCCATCTCCATAAATCAAGATCTATCTACAATCAGTGAATGGGGACAAAACAACCTTGTCTCTTTTAATGCTAGTAAATTTAAATATATACAGTTTACTAATAGACAGATATTGCCAGATTCGTACATTACCTTCAGTGCTACTAATATTCCCATCTCCAGAAGTATTGAAATTCTTGGTGTCTCACTTAAGTGCCCTCAGCTGGACCTCTCATGTCAGATCACTTGCTAAAACCGCCTCAAAGAAACTTGGATTATTGTACAGAGTCCGTAACTTCTTCGCCGATGAGCAGTTAGCTATAATTTATGAGTCATGTACGCTTTCAGCTTGAATATTGCTCACCCTTGTGGAATGGTTGTGGAGAGGTTGCATTAAGACAACTAGACAAAATTCAGAACAAAGCTGTTAGAATCATTGACAACCCTGCCATTACATATAAACTACCTCCCCTGCAAGTAAGAAGGAATGTTGCCTCTCTTGCATTATTTTACAGATATTTTTTTGGCAAATGCTCAGACGAAGTTGCATCCATGGTGCCACCTCTCCATGCCCTCCCTCGTGCTACACGGGCATCTGGTAGCGCTCATGACTGGAATGTCACACAGCCATATTGCAGAACTTCTGCATGTCAGAATTCTTTCATTCCCCGCACTGCATCTCTCTGGAACTCGCTTCCCCAGAGTTGTTTCCCTCCAAATTTCAACCCACAACTGTTCAAGTCAAACTTTTACAGATATTTTATGAACAGAGGACACCAGTAATCTGGTGTATGGATTATTTTTTTTACTCGTTTGTTTTTCCTTCCTCCGTTCTGTTAAAAAAAAAAAAAAAGTACCATAAAACATATTTCTGTGAGAAAACACGAAGGAAAGAAAAAACTTTATAAATTAGCACATAATTTATATATCAACACGATAAGGAAGTATTCGAGAGTATAAAGAATAAAAATTACGGAGATAGAAGCAAAACTAAGGGTGTGAGGATATGTTGTAAGAAGTACCACAAGCATGGAAACAGGTTGAGATTCCTCCAGTAACGAGAGGGTTAATGGCACAGGATAGGATGGAGAGAATAAGCATCGATTTAAAATTAGGTGTGTAGCTATAGATAGATATGTATAGATAGATTTATCTCTGTTGAACTCTGTTTTGATTTTTGAGTCTTGGCAAACGTGTCTCTCTCTCTCTCTCTCTCTCTCTCTCATTGTGTATTAGTAATGCTATATTTTTTTCATGAGACCCACAAGCTCTCTCTCTTTCTCTCTCTCTCTCTTTGTTTTTGGTAATACTATATTTTTTTCCACAGGATCCACTTGCTCACTCTCTCTCCTCAGCTGGGCTCAACTCGTCTCACTCACAGTTGAGTTCAAATTTGGTTCATCTCTGCTTCCTCTCCTTGGCTGAGATCACCTCCTGTGGCCCCTAAGCAAGTAAGGTCTCTCTCTTTCTTTCTTTCCTCATTTAATCTGTGGATTGCGTGCCACAGCTCGGGCTGTGCTGGCCATGCTTCATCGCTAACTATTCCACCCCTACCCAAACTTATGCATGGCGCTACACAAAGTTGGAGAGAGATTTTTTTCTTTTCACTAGTTTATAAAAGAAAAATTTTAATTTTTTCATTACTCCATGTAAACTTACACATGGCATTACACAGACAGATTGTCACCAAATGATGCCCTGGATGTTTATCAAGTTAAAAAAAAAAGTAAATAAATAAATGAAATTTTTTCAGTACCCCCTGACTCAAATATGGCCCAATGCAAAGACAGAGAAAGATTATTTGTTTTTAACCATTTGATGCCCTGGATGTTTATCTTCAAGTTTGATATATCCAAAAAAAAAAAATAAATAAATAAATAAAAGGTAATTGCACAGTCCACGGGTTATTATTCTGCTTATTACAATACTCTGATATTTTCGATTTTAGAATCTGTTAGCTACATTAATTATTTTTGGAAGTGATTTTGATTTTGCATTTTTAAAAATTATTTTGGAAGGTAATTTTGATATTTTTCGGTTTGAGTTTGTTGTATGTTTGGTGGTAGGTAGGGTCACTCGCCATCCACTCAATGTAGTGCTGCTCTAAGGTTTACCAAAGACCAGTGCTCACTATATAAAGTGTTATCTTTTTTTCTATCAGTGGATGAACAAAGAGAATTAATGGCATGCAGTGGTGCCCCAGAAAGAAAAATCAAATACCTTTTTACTTTATTGCTATTATAACTTTGCCATTAGCATTAGATTTTTATTTGACAAAATTAAATCATATGGCTAGGTTTTGACTGTATAATACCTTGAGTTAAATAGACATCTCAGCAAAAAGTTGTCACATTATTTTAAGTATGAAAACTGGAGAAACTAAATGTATATACAGTATTTTAATATGGAAAGTTTACAACATTTAACATACAAGAGGATATTAATGTGTAATATATAGAAGTCATGTTTGTTCCTTGAATTTTTGGAAGGGATGGTAAAGTATGTAATAAAATGTACCAAATAAATATCAGGTTAACATTTCATATTTTAAATTTCAGAATATTAAACTTCAGAATATTAAATTTCAGAATATTAAACTTCAGAATACTAAGGCAATAAAATGACAAGCTACATGAAATCACTCTTCTTACTCAAAAAGACAATATAAATGTTGATATGAAAGCCAATTCCACTGAAGTCATTAATAATATAACAAAATGACTGTGTGTAAAGAATTGCCAGAAGGAAGCCCAATGTACCCTTGATAAAAGAAAGTATCGGCACTCTGGGATTGGATATGGTTTGAAATGCTTCGTCTTGGTTCAGTTTTCCCCTACCTACTCTCTTATCCCCCATCTCTCTCTCTCTCTCTCTCTCTCCCTCTCCCTCGGATAGGATTTGAACTGCTTTCTCTGGTTCAGTTGAAAGTGTTGGCATGCCTGTTCAATTCACAAAAATGGTTGAGTTACTATGTCGCCTCTCGTCTTAAATGTCGGGACCAACTGCCTAGCCCCGGGCTCCTATGCTCCTCATGGGGAAAGGTAGGATTGGATGATGGATGGATGGAGTTACTGTTACTATGATGAATCCAGCTACGGTATCTATCTGTAAAATATAAGATAACACAAATGAAGGGTACGAAGCGACAAGTGTCAATTCCCATAATTCATTGGCCGTGTATCATAATGTCACACAAATGGTGCCAATACTTTTTTTTTATTAAGGGTTCACATGCAAAAAAGCCACTCAAAAATATTCATTTATTGGTGGTTTTTTTTTTCAACGAGTATTTTAATGAGTATAATGGTATATAATTATGCAATACCGGTATATATTTATCAAGTATATTAGTGGCTTGGATGGTCTATAATTTTGCTATGTATTCTTTATCAGTATTTCAGTAACTTTAATGGTTTATAATTTTGCTAACTCTAGTAATTTTATCCAGACATACAGAATAGTCACAATAGTTATTTTTCATTTAATTTTTTCAGGTTATTTCAGTTATTTTCTCTAGTTATTTGTTATTTTTCCGGGTTATTTAGGTTATTTTTCATGTTATTTTATCTGATTATTTGTTAGTTTTACATTATTTTGGAAAGTGGTTTTATCATGTAGATTTTGATTTTTGCTCTCCCAGTCCTTTCACCAGTAATGCTTCTGTACATCTTTATTATTATTACTGTATTATTATTATTATCCATCCATCATCCAATCCATTACTATTTTATTATTATTTTTGCTTATTACTGGTATTTTTATTATTACTATTATTATAGATTGTAACTTAAACTCTTAAGGTAGCAAACAGTCTGTTCACTTTAAGTTGGTGCAGATGTATGCCATGGAATTAGGTAGTTAGGATATTGCCATTTTATCTGTCTTTAGTATAGTAGCCGCAGCGAGAAATGAACGCTGTGGTGGGGCAGGCGGGGTGACCGGGGATTCCCCCACTGTAGCCATATCCACGTCACCGACCATCGGCCACCGCTGCAGCCCCGCTCCATGATCCTTACCCTGTGTCTCTGGCTTTCTCTTTCTCTCTTGGTTTCTATATAAACTGGTGTATTTCCGAAACTAATTATGAAATTATTATGACTTTTGTTCCACACCACCACTGAGGTAAAAATCAAGGAGAGTTTTCTGTATAAAGGTTTCCCCCCCCTCCTAAATGTGGCATATGAGCGGGGGAGTGCGGCCTTGCCGATACCTCCGCCTGACCTATAATTATACACTCGCCAGAACTGACCTGCCCTCAGACAAGGGGGGGGAAACCTTTATACAGAAAACTCTCCTTGATTTTTACCTCAGTGGTGGTGTGGAACAAAAGTCATAATAATTTCATAATTAGTTTCGGAAATACACCAGTTTATATGGAAACCAAGAGAGAAAGAGAAAGCCAGAGACACAGGGTAAGGATCATGGAGCGGGGCTGCAGCGGTGGCCGATGGTCGGTGACATCCTACCTCTATGGTCGGTGACATGTGGATATGGCTACAGTGGGGGAATCCCCTGTCATCCTGCCTGCCCCACCACAGCGTTCATTTCTCACTGCGGCTACTATAGTAAGGTTATGAAGTGCTGTGGAAAGGTTGTAGTCTCTCTCTCTCTCTCTCTCTCTCTCTCTCTCTCTCTCACACACACACACACACACACACACACACACACACACACCCCGCTCGCTGGTGCAGTGGTAACGTTCCCGCTTGCCAACTGGTGGACGGAAGTTCGCGCCTCGCTCAGGTTGCGAAAAGTTTCACTGACGAAGTGGGTGGTTACTGTCCCCCTTGAGCAAGGGGACGGGTGTGTGCGTGTGTGAAGGTCACAGCCTTGCCCTTAGATCAGACTATGAGCTCTCAGCTCCCTTCCAGGAGGGTAAAAGCTGAGCATCATGACCATCAAGTGATCCTGACCGACCCGGTGAATTACACACACACACACACACACACACACACACACACACACAGAGGGATTCAAGCTAGGTGGACGTGTGACACCGGCGCTCCGTACTAATCACGGCCAGTGGCATTACCTAAATAGTATCTTCGTATGAGTCAAGCTCAGTACCAGATTAGACTAAATGATTGTTCGTTATAAAAAGGAAAAAAATAATAAGTTTCAACAAGACTTGTAAAAACAGGAAATAGAACCAAGACAAAAGAATACGCTGAGTCATCTCTGAGGTTTGTTTACAACAAGACTGAGATTGTAAGTATATGCTTTGCACTTTAAGTATTGCAATATGGATACATACTTCAGTAAAACAAATGTGGAGAAGAAAAGGGATAAAGGTAAAAAGCAAAATGATGATTTCTACCAAGAACTGGTTGAAGTAGAGACCCACAATAGACTGGTTGAACGTGTAAACAAACTAGAAATGGCTTTCAAAAATGAAATTGATGAAATAAAGAAGCAGATGCACTTGCAAAAGGAAGAAATAGAAAAACTAGGAAGGGAGGCCAATAAGAAAGACACAACCATCAGTGAACTAACCGTGGAATTGAGTACACTTAGGAAGAAAATTAGTGAAATGGCAAGTACAGTAGTCAATCACGAGAGTGTTATGGAAGAGTTCAAAAATGACACAGACAATTAGGCAAGTTAGCAGTCTTATTGACCAGAGCAGTGATATTGAGGAGAAGATAACACAAGTAAATGAAGCTGTGCAAAGCTACAAAAATGATGTGGAAACCACGTATGCAGAAATGGTGAAAGTAAAGAAAGACTTAGAAACAAGGGTGGAGGAAAAAAGCATTAAAAAGGTGAAAAGAATAATCCAAAACAATCCAAAGTTAGTCAGAGATTCAGTAGAGATAAACAAATCAATAGTAATCACTGGTATAGAAGAGGATGAAGTTAAAAACAAGATCACAAGAGACAAAAAGGAGATGGCAAATGTAATGAGCTTACTGAAAGAAGTATCAGAGGAAATCTGTAGTAAAGACATAGAGGAACACAAAAGGTTAGGGAAATACGAGAAAAGCAAGACAAGACCTCTAAAGGTGACTTTCCAGAGTGTAAACACTGTGGAAGAGATACTAAAAAATGCAAAGAATCTTAAGGAAAAAGAGGAGTTCAAAAATGTATGGATAAAAAGATGTCTAACACAAGAGGAAATGGAATTACTGAAAGAGAAAAGGGAGGAAGCAAAAACAAAAAATGAGGGAAGATCAGAAGAGGACAAGAAGAAATTTTTTTACAAAGTAATAGGATTGCAGGTATGAAAGTGGTACACAAACAGGATGGAAGAAAAAGGAGGAAGGTAGTAGAACCATGTCAGGACAAGTATATAAACAAGATGATAAAGTTGATGTACTCAAATGTGGATGGAATGGTATCTAAATTACTAGAGATGAATGATTGTCAGAAAATGAACCACAAGTAATATGCCTAACTGAAACAAAATTAATACCAAGGATATCAAATGACATACTAAACTTAGAGGAATACAATATATGGAGAAGAGACAGATATTTAAAAAAAGGAGGAGGAATTATAATATTAACTAAGAAAAATCTAAAAGTCAAGGAAATAAAACTAGATATACTCGTACCATCACAAGTAGAACTGATTGCAGTAGAGATCGACACATCTGAAGGTAAAGTAATTGTAGCCAATTTGTACATGCCACCCAGATCAAACACATGGGAAAGAGACGAATATGAGGACCTGGCAGAGAGTACAATTCAGAGTGTAAGATCATTGCTACATAAAATGGAAGAGAAATCGGAAAGAATTATACTAACTGGGGACTTCAATACAAATATAAATTGGAATACTCTAGATATAAATAGCCAAGAAAGCTGTTGGGACCAAAAGCTCCTGGATCTCGTACAAGAGTTTTTCTTAACGCAACATGTGAGGGAAATCACCAGAAAAAGAGGACTTGATGTACCTTCAGTGCTAGATCTAATATTTACAAGGCAAGAAAATGATATTGACAGTTTAATATATCACCCTCCACTCGGCAAAAGCGATCATGCAGTACTAAACTATAACTTCAGGATAGCATATGACATAGTAAACAGCAATGATAGTTACCAAAAGAGCCTAAACTATAAAAAGGGAAATTATCAAGACCTAAAGAAGTATTTCTTAGAAGTTGATTGGGAAAATGAGCTTAAAGGACAAGATTTAAATGCTGTATATAAAAAATTTTGTGAATTTTATGAAACAGGAGTCCAGAAGTACATCCCACAGCACAAAGAAGCAGATAAGAAAATACAGAAATGGTTCAGTACAGAATGTAAAAAATCAAAAGAAAGAAGAGATTTGTTGTGGAATAGATACAGAAGAGACAATAGTGAAAGGGCGTACAATAATTACAAACAGGCAAGAAACTACTATACAAGAATAAGGAGGGAAGCCCAAAAACAGTTTGAGGAGGATATAATAAATAAAAGTAGTGATCAACCAAAGCTGTTTTACAGCTGTATCAACAGCAAAACTAAAGTAAAAGATATAATACAATCCATTACGGATGAGGGAATCACTTATACACAAGAGAAAGATATTTGTGAAGCACTAAATAACGGCCATACCACGTTGAGTACACCGCTTCCCGTTCGATCAGCGAAGTTAAGCAACGTTGGGTCTGGTTAGTACTTGGATGGGTGACCGCCCGGGAACACCAGATGCTGTTGGCATCCCTACGTCAAGTGGGGTTGGTGGAGGATTAGTGCCCCTCCCTGTAAAACAATTAACTCTAAGCCCTTGGCCACCCTGTCTGGGATACATGGCGTCTGGCAATGAATGGATGAATGAATGAAAAACTAAATAAGAATTTCCAATTAGTTTTTACAGAAGAAAAAAATTTTGAGAGGGACTATGTGGAACACACATGTCCACACATACTACCAGATATACAAATAGCAGAAAAAGTAATACAGGAGGAGTTAAGTAGATTAGACAGGAAAAGCAAGTGGTCCTGATGAAATTTCATGTTGGGTATTACGAGAATGTGCAAAGGAGTTATGTAAACCATTATTTTTAATTTTCAAGAAATCCTTGAGTCAAGGTAAACTACCAGATATTTGGAAAAAAGCAAATATTGTCCCCTTATTCAAGAAAGGAAATAGACAAAATCCACTCAGCTACCGACCAGTATCACCGACCAGTGTTGTAAGCAAGGTATTAGAAAAACTTATAAGAAAAGCTTGGGTAAATCATCAAGAAAAACACAGTATGATAACAGAAAGACAGTTTGGTTTCAGAAAAGGAAAATCATGTTACTAATCTGTTAAGCTACAATGACAGAGTAACAAACACAATACAGGAAAGGGAAGGATGGGTGGACAGTATCTATTTAGATTTCAAGAAAGCTTTTGACACAGTACCACACCAAAGACTTTTATGGAAACTGTACCATCAAGGAGGAATTCGAGGCAAATTGTTTTGTTGGATGCAAGACTTTCTCATAAAAAGAGAAATGAGGACAGTACTAAGAGGAAACTACTCATCATGGAAAGAAGTGACTAGTGGAGTACCACAGGGTTCAGTGCTGGCACCAATCATGTTTTTAGTGTATATAAATGATATAAACAGTAACACTGGAAATGAGAGCTATCTGAATATGTTTGCAGATGATGCAAAAATACAAAGGAGAATTACTAGCACAGACTCTTGTAGGGAGCTACAAGAAGAATTAAATAAACTTCATGAATGGAGTAGTACATGGCAAATGGAATTCAATGTGGACAAGTGTCATGTAATCAAGTTTGGTAAAAGTGGAAAAAGACCTGATTGGGATTATAAGTTAGGAAATAAAACCCTATACACATCAGAAAGAGAGAAAGACCTAGGTGTGATTATCAATAACAGACTATCTCCGGCTGACCACATCAGCGAGAAGGTACGGAACATGTATACACTGCTTGCAAATATGAGAATAGCATTCACATACATAAATGAAGACATGCTAAGAAGGATAATAACATCATTCATTAGACCAACCCTGGAATATGCATCAGTAGTCTGGAGTCCTCATCTCAAAAAGCACATAGACAAGATTGAAAAAGTTCAAAGGGTCGCTACAAGATGGATACCAAGCTTAAGGGACCTAAGCTACGAAGAAAGACTAAATAAACTGAATCTGCCAACACTACAGGAGAGAAGGAAAAGAGGTGACATGATAATGCTATATAAGTGCATATCAGGAAAGGAGAAAATAGACATAAATGATTACTTAACATATGGAGAAGCATCAGCAAGAGGACACTGCAAAAAACTGCAAGAGAAGAGAGGTGATAAAGACGTAAGGAAATTCAGTTTCCCAAACAGAGCAATTGATCAATGGAATGCACTACCGAATGAAATAGTGTGTGCCAAAACAATTCACAAATTTAAGGATATGTACGATAAATATGGTTTAAGACATGGGACAGTACGAGCTTGACTCATTCCTGTAAAGATACAATTAGGTAAGAACACACACACACACACACACACACACACACACACACACACACAGACTATCTCCGGCTGACCACATCAGCGAGAAGGTACGGAACATGTATACACTGCTTGCAAATATGAGAATAGCATTCACATACATAAATGAAGACATGCTAAGAAGGATAATAACATCATTCATTAGACCAACCCTGGAATATGCATCAATAGTCTGGAATCCTCATCTCAAAAAGCATATAGACAAGATTGAAAAAGTTCAAAGGGCCGCTACAAGATGGATACCAAGCTTAAGGGACCTAAGCTACGAAGAAAGACTAAATAAACTGAATCTACCAACACTACAGGAGAGAAGGAGAAGAGGTGACATGATAATGCTATATAAGTGCATATCAGGAAAGGAGAAAATAGACATAAATGATTACTTAACATATGGAGAAGCATCAGCAAGAGGACACTGCAAAAAACTGCATAAGAAGAGAGGTGATAAAGACGTAAGGAAATTCAGTTTCCCAAACAGAGCAATTGATCAATGGAATGCACTACCGAATGAAATAGTGTGTGCCAAAACAATTCACAAATTTAAGGATATGTACGATAAATATGGTCTAAGACACGGGACAATACGAGCTTGACTCATTCCTGTAAAGATACAATTAGGTAAGTACAATTAGGTAAACACACACACACACACACACACACACACCAATTACCTTAAACACATCTTGTCATTAAGGAAGCTCCTTAACACCTCTTCCGAAGTTATTTATTTTCATTTAAAATTATTCAAGTATTGCCCTAACACCTGTTCTTAAGTCATTTCTTTTGCTTTTTACACCATGCCATCTTGTCATATAAATAATTTTTGTTGGACAAGGTCCCTAACTCCTTTTCCTGAGTGATTTATTTTGCTTTTTAACTCAACCTTTTGTCAATTAAACCAGCATAAGTTTGATAGCAACCAGCCTTATCCCAGAGTAAATTGCTAAGGAAGAGGTGTTAGGGAGAAACACCCAGATCAGAGGGAAAATTTGACTAGTAACCAAGGAGAATCATTATCTAATAATTCCTCAGTGTATGGCCAGGTATAGTCATCTTGTAGGCTTAATTTGACTAGTATCAAAGGAGACTCATATCTAAATTACTGTGAATGGTGTGGTATAGTCATACTGAAGGGAAAATTTGACTTGTAACCAAGGAGACTCATTTGTACCTTGTAATCACTGTGTATGGTCTGGTTTAGTCATCTTATAGGCAATATTTGACTAGTAACCAAGGAGACTCATTCATATATAATAATTCTTCAATGTATGGTCTGGTATAGTCATCTTATGGGCAAAATTAGACTAGTAACCAAGAGACTCAGTTGTACCTAATAGTTACTCAGTGTATGGCCAGGTATAGTCAGGTTATTGACAGAATTTGACTAGTAAACAAGGAGACTCATTCATATCTAATTACTGAATGTATGGTCTGGTATAGTCATCTTGTCAAATTTGACTAGTAACCAAGGAGACTCCTTTGTATTTCATAATTACTCAGTGTATGGTGTGGTGTAGTCATCTTACTGGCAAAATTTGACTAGTAACCAAGGAGACTCGTTCATAGTCGGCCTAAGAAGTGACGGCATAGTATCCTGATTTTTGTCAGCGATAACGCACATGCTCTTCCTTATATCTTTTTCTTACATACCTTTCATATTGTGTTTTATAGATTTTATTGTGTTTTATTGATTTCTGTGCATTTGTAATCTGGGTTTGGTGATCCCTTAACACCTGACCCTTTGCTATTTATCCTGCATTAGCCTCGGTATCCTTTTTATTTTCTGGATTCAAACTGCCTTTATGAAAGTTGCAGGAAGCAGTTTGTTTGTTACGATAACAGGAAATCTTACTGAACTTACTGAAATTTCACAACTATCGCTTAGGGACAGTCAGGAAGAATTTGCGAGTTCAAATCTAGTATGGTAACACACAATATTTTTTAATGCGAAAAAAAAGGAACCAAAGGCCAGAAGCCTGCAAACTGTTCCTTCCAAGAAAAAAAAGCCAAATTCATGATCCATATAGTAGTTTAAGCCTGAACAGAAGTGCTCCAATAAACAATTAAAATTAGTCAGTTTATAAACTAATTTTCATTACAATATTAGTGAATAATGTCTCCATGTCTGACAACAACAGAAAGCGGTAAGGCAGTGTAAGTCAGTACCGTAAGATGAGGTAACTGGGCACCATTTTTACATCTTTTTGGTCAGTATTATAGTGATGTGCAGGAATTTGGAAAAAGTGATTTTTTTTTTTAAATAACTCGTTTAGGGCTGCCTTTTGGAACCAGACTTGATACAAAAATGTAGGTAACTTACTTTTAGTGTTTCCAATGTTAGTGCTTCTGTGAATTCTCGAAAACGTCACTCTAATGCATGCAAGGATCAGTGGACTACTTTTTCCCATTTGTAACTGTTGATTTTGAGGTATGTTATTGCTGGGGGTCTTCGCTATACAATTACCACCAGAAAAGTTTAGAAAATTAAAGATTTATAGGTTTTATATAGGAAAGTGCATATAACGTAGTGGGTGCCTGGTTCCCCCTCTAAGCGGCCAGTTGCCCCATCTTACAGTAGGCTGTTTTAAATGTTTTGATCGAGCACGAAATGAGACAACTTTTACCCAAAGACATAGTTATTACACTGCATTTAGCCAGTTTCCCATTAAGAAAAATCTCTGGATTTAATATTAGCCAGAGGACTATCAGTGAATGAAATATAAAAAAAACTCAAAATTTGCCGAGAGTCGCTGAGTGGAGAATGCCAATTTTTCACTGCCTAGCAACAGTAATAAAATGCAAAGGTTCATGATTATATCATTGATCTCAAAACTTCCAAATCAGAATTTTCAGTTCAGCAGGGCATAGCAGTTTATTTAAAAAGAATATCTAAAAAGAATGACATTTCTTTAAAGAAAGAGCAAAAAGTGTGTGCATGATTTGGTCCTCTTTATTGCTTGGTGTATTGTGCACAGAAATACATTACACATTCGTTCAGATCAGGAAATGCATCTGTTATTCATTTTCCATAATTCTTAGTGGGATATGATATATATTTTATTTGATGTGGCGTGATGAAGCACAATTTTTCTTGTATAGTCACCGTTTTCATTGAACGTATGGCCGAAGCAATATGAAACTGCCATCACTTCTTGGGGCACCTGTACTTTGAAAATTTTTTGAAATTTCTAGTGGGGGGAAGAAGGAGGGAGAGACCAAGGACGAAATGGAGGGATGGAGTGGGGGGGAGGAGGAGGGAGACACCAAGGACGAAAGGGAGGGATGGAGTGGAGGGTTAAATGAGAGGGGTGTGAAAGTTGGGGGGGAGGGCAGTGTAATGGTGGGGGACACGGCGACATGGAGGCGATTTGTTTGAGGCCACCCCTTACGGGATTAAGGCATCTGGCTATAGATAGGTAGGTAGATAGATTTAGAGAGGGAGGTAGGTAAAGATTTGTTTGATATGACATGAAGGCAGAATTTTTATCTTATATTCACTGTACCTCAAAATTACATATTGTATGGCCCAGTTTAGTTATATATTCATACCTCATAGCAGTTGCATAGTGTATCTTATTGGGAATATTTGATTAGTAACTTATCATCTAAAATGTATGGCCAGGTATAGTCATCTTAAAGGGAAATTTTGACTAGTAACCAAGGAGACTCACCTCATAAGGCCTCATTCTATATAAGAAAGAATAATTTAGTTGATTGAGTTGATTCTGTTATAGGAAAAAAAATGGAAGAATGCTGGTGATTCTCCCTCTCTCTCTCTCTCTGTCTTTTTCTTTCTCTTTTCTCTCTCTTTCTGTGTCTCTCTCATCTTTGAGCCTAGTCGATGTAAGGTAAAAAGATAGCATTTTCACTCTAATTTGACCTAAAATTGCCATCTCTCCATCTTGAATTCTGAGCTATAAAAATAGGTTAACGCTAGAACATGACAAAGAAGTGCTGTGGAACGAATGTAGAGCCGTAGTATTGCCCTTTCTGCAACTGAGCTACGTAAAATACTTTGCAAAAGAATGAAAATTACATTAAAAGATGTCTACTATTATGCTTACTTGGCCCAAAATTGCTGTCTTGAGTGCTTATGTCCGCTTCGAGTGTCAAACAGTTGGTAACACTGATTAATTTGAAAATTTAAAATCTTAAAATAAAAAAAGCATGTGACTGTCTCCAAGATTGACACAGTATAATCTCTCAATGTTAGCAGTTTTTACCTGGCATTTGTTCTTAAGTACTCTGTGTAAAATAATATATATGTATATGAATAATATATAATATTTACAATATTGTGATGAACATAGCTGAAGTGGTCAGAAAGTCCGCACTGGTGGCTTTATTGCACTTTTTCACATATGTAGGAATTTAGTCCAGTAGCTCCTAAATTCTGATAAAAGTGAATTCCGGTCTATTGAAGTCCGTTATATCGAGGTTTTACCGTTTTTACAAACTGATATTTAATTACTGTAGCAAGCAAACTAATCACCACTTTACATAATTACGAATGTTGAGGGATGTTTGTGGTTCAGGTAGGTCCTCTGGCTCTCCGTGCCACCACATGAAGACCTTTGATAAAGCTGACAGTCCATTATATCCAGTAAAACCGATAGTCTATTACAGTGTATCTGATAATGCCTAATCAGTAATCCAATATGTAAGACAACAACGTATCCAGAATTCTTCACTGTTCATTATGTCTGTGTGGTTACCTGATAATGCGATATGCAAGACTGGTTAATCCAGGGGTCTTCCTATATTGGTAAATCCAATATCCAATCAATCTAGGGGTGGCAAATCAATGGTGTACTGTCTTTGCAACCTAAATAAATAGATACAAACAAATGAATGAATACAAGTAAATAAGAACAGTAATAAACATAAAGAAATACAAATACACACAGTGGAGTGCAGGCTTAGTTCTTCCCCTTCACAGCGGTCACACAACTTCCTTTGGCCGATAGGAGAAATTAAGGGATATTTGTGCGGTACTACGACTCTAATACCCCACCCAAAGAGGAAGCTTACACAGTCATCATAAGTGTTAATTCTTGCAAGCGTAAGAGCGCATCCCTCCGTGTGGGTAGGCGCGGCAAACAGTTGTCGTCTATGTATCTATCAATAGCCCGACACCCTAGTCCTGCAAAGGGTGGCCACAGACAAAACGCCTCCAGGTTGCTCTGTCACCCGCCATTTGACTGCCCTCCCCCCAACTCACTTCCCCTTTCCCTCATATTCAGTTGGTAACACCGATTAACTTAAGAATTTATCTTAAAGCATATGACAAGTCTCCAAGGTTGACATACAATATAATCTCTTAATGTTAGCAATTTTTACCTCTTATTAAAGATTGGCATATATTCTAGAATACCGTGTTAGATAATGTATACGGGCTTTGGTGAACTTGCACAGTGGGAAAAATTTGGTCAGGCCTTGGCTGGTTATACCGATTTTTTGTTTGTTTTGTTTAAATGCAAGGAAGAAGGAACCAAAGGCCATGAGCCCGCAGTAACAGTTCGCTACAAGAGAAAAACAAAATACAATAGAGAGCCAAATTCAAGATCCGATCATTTTGAGATGCATGGACACACTGCGTTTGAAAGACTGGAGATCATAGGCAGCAGGAAATACAGACAGAGGGAGACAGTTCCAGAGTTGACCTGTTGCATAAATGAAAGACTGGGAGTAATGGTTAACTCTTGCATTAGAGAGTTGGACAGAAAAGGGATGAGAGTTTGCTGCCAGATGGGTGCTACGCGCCCATCGTAGAGGTGGAGGAATGCAAGCAGACAGTTCAGAGGAGCAGTGACCATTAAAGTAGCGATAGAAAAGAGATAAAGATGCAACAGTGCGGCAAAGAGACAGAGGTTGAAGGGAGTCAGTAAGAGGAGGAGAGTTAATGAGACGAAAAGCCTTGGACTCCACCCTATTGAGAAGAGCTGTATGTGGGGAGCCTCCCCACACATGAGAGTTGTACTCCACACAGGGGCGGATAAAACCCCTGTATAGAGTCGACAATTGTGCAGGGGTAAAGAAAGAGTGGAGTTGGCTTAGCACACCCAATCTTTTGGAAGCAGATTTTACAAGAGATGTAATATGATCTTTCCAAGATAAGTCCCGAGTAAATGAAACCCGAAGCATGTTCAAGGATGATGCAGGATTAAGCTGAATATTATTAAACATTAGTGGGTATACCTGTAGAAGATTTTGTCGGGTTGATAGGTGTAAGAACTGAGCCTTAGATGCATTAAAAACAACCATATTATTTTTACCCCAGTCAGAGATACGAGCCAAGTCGGACATTAGGTGTGCCATAGCCTCATCCCTTGTTTGTTGAAGTAACTGTTGAGATGGGCGTTGCGGGAACCGAATGGAAAAGTGAAGAGTGGAGTCATCAGCCTATGAGTGGATAGGGTTAGATGTACAGCTTAGATCATTGATGAATAAAAGGAAGAGAGTTGGTGATAGGACAGAGCCCTGAGGAACACCACTGTTGATAGATCTAGGAGAAGAATGATGGCTGTCTACAACAGCGGCTATAGAACGACCAGAAGGGAAGCTAGCGATGAAGGCACAGATAGAAGGATAGAAACCGTAGGAGGGCAGTTTGGAAATTAAAGATTTATGCCAGACTTGATCGAAAGCCTTTGAGATGTCAAGTGCAATGGCAAAGCTTTTGCCAAAGTCCCGAAATGAGGATGACCAGGAGTCTGAAAGGTAGGTGAGAAGATCGCCAGTGGAGCTTGCCTGACGGAACCCGTACTAACGATCGGAAAGAAGGTTGGGATAGGAAAGATGCCTTAAAATTTTTCTATCGAGAATTGACTCAAAAACTTTTGAAATACAGGACGTTAAAGCAGTTGGACGATAGTTGGAGGGTTGGGAGTGGTCACCCTTCTTTGGGACTGGCGGAATGAGAGCAAACTTCCAGCAAGAAGGCGAGGTACAAGTTGACAAACAAAGGCGAAAGAGTTTGCCTAGGCAGGGTGTAAGCACAGAAGCACAGTTCTTGAGAACAGCAGGAGGGACCCCATCAGGCCCATATGCCTTGTTAGTACTGATTATGACTAAATTTTGTCCTCAGCTAAATAAGGTTGTTAAAATATGGTGAAGGGGTTCTATGAGACTCCCGCAGATTCCAATACTACGCTGTGGTAACCCTCTCCCATCCCCTGGGGAACGCTGTCCCTTTCGTGCGTTAAGATGACCATACGGATAGGATCCTAAATCCTTTCCATAGCTCTTCTTTGTGACTAGTATCAATATTCTAGTGTTTACCCTTTCGTTACTGGAGAATACAGGCTGCGTCCAACCGAGGGCAAGTACTCAGGATGCAGGCTGGGCTGAGTGCTGTTTCTGCGCATGTGGTACATCTTAAACATGTTATCCTTACACTCTTAGTTATCCTTCTGTCTCCGTGATTTTTTATTCCTCGTAATCTTGAATAGTTGTACTTGCTTTTGTTGTTGATAAAAACATTTGGTGAATATAAATTATGCACTAATTCACGGTTTATTGATTCCTTCGTGTTGTCATATAGAAATATGTTTTATGGTATTGAGAAAAAGTGTTAGGAAATTTCATTAGCTACATTTTGGTATATGAACATTTACTGTAGGACAGTTTGGGTCGGTTTGACGTACCACAAAAGGAAATTGTTTTATTGATGGCTTTGCAGCGTGGGAGCGATGTTTCACACGGCCAAAGATATTGCTAAATTATTTTGATCCCTACCGTTATTTATGCCTCTATCTGCCTGATTTTTTAATCATGTAATCTTGAACAGTTGTACTTGCCTGTGGTGTTGATAAAAATGTTTGGCAAATATGAATTATGTGCGGCACGCGGAACAATACACCGACTCAAAATAATTCTAAAGCAAAAAAAAACGAGGGGGCAGTTTTGTTGGGCGCAGCTTGTGTCGTACAGTAACAAGCGGGTGAGATTAGGTTTGACACAGCCTTTGTCATCCAGTATCGAAAGGTTAATCTATTGCTACTCATCTTTCCATAGCACTTCTTCGTGACTAGCATCATATTCTAGTTTTAATCTGTTGCTACACTTCTTTCCATAGGACTTCTGCGTGACTAGCATCATATTCTAGTGTTAATCTATTGCTACACTTCTTTCCATAGTACTTCTTTGTGACTAGCATCATATTTGTAAATCTATTGTTACACTTCTTTCCATAGCACTTCTTTGTGACTAGCATCATATTCTAGTGTTCATCAATTGCTACACTTCTTTCCATAGTACTTGTTTGTGACTAGCATCATGTGCTAGTATTAATTTATTGCTACTCTTCTTTCCATAGCACTTCTTTGCCTAACATCATATTCTAGTGTTAATCTATTGCTACACTTCTTTCCATAGCACTTCTTTGTGACTAGCATCCTATTCTGGTGTTAATCTATTGCTACACTTCTTTCCATAGTACTTCTTTGTGACTAGCATCATATTCTAGTGTTATTCTATTGCTACTCTCATTTCCGTAGCACTTCTTTGACTAGCATCATATTCTAGGGTTAATTTATTGCTACACTTCTTTGTGACTGGCATCATATTCTAGTGTTAATAGCTTCATCTCGGCATTCAAGAGAGAGATGGCAATTATTAATAGCACTTCATGACTAGCATCATATTTTAGTGTTAATAGGTACTCATCAGCATTCAAGATGGAGAGATGGCAATTTTAGGCAAAGTTATCGTAAATGAAATCTTTTGCTTGTTCATATGTTTTTTTTTCTTATATGCAAAATACAATACCACAACTCTACACTCTTCCCATAGCACTTCATGACTAGCATGATTTTCCATCTCGCTTGATTTTGCAGAATTATTTTAATGTATAAATGCAATATGTTTAGAGTATGAAATGCCCCCCCCCCCCCCCTTTTTTTTTTTTTTTTTTTAGACAATTATTTTTATTTTTTTTAGCCTCTTATGCAGTGTATTTTTTTTCAATGGGGATATGTTATTTTTGTTTATAATTGTGTTGCATTACCCATGTTGCCTACAGTATGTACCTACCTACCTTCCTTCCCTCCATCCTTCATTTCTTTCCTTCCTTCCCTCCTTCATTTCATTTCTTGGTTCGCTCCTTCCTTCGTCTCATTCCTTCCTTCCTTCTTACCAACATTCCTTCCTTCGTCTCATTCCTTCCTTCCTTCTTACCAACATTCCTTCCTTCGTCTCATTCCTTCCTTCGTCTCATTCCTTCCTTCCTTCTTACCAACATTCCTTCCTTCCTTCCTCCTGCCCACCATCATACCTTTGTTCCTACCTACTTTCCTTAATTCTCTATCTCTCTCTTCCTCCGTACTTTTTCTCAGGTCAGTTCATTTTTGTCAGTTACATTCCAGTTCAGAATAAAATTTGAATTAATTCCAGTTCAATTCATCCGTTAAAAAATAAATTCCAGTTCATTATGGTCGATATCTTAAAAAATTTTCAATTCAAAATCAGTTTTAATCTACCCAGCACCATTAAAAAAGGAAAGAAATAAGAATGAGGTTTCAGATCAACATTATTTATTATTAGTCTGGCACACTGACAGGAATATTTATTGAAAACACATGAATTATGCAGGAAATAGTTTTTGTTAAATGAAAATTAATATAAATTTAGGTTACATCATTATATATATTTTTTTTGTAAGGAAACCATATATTTTACTGTCTGAGTATACGGTAAGGTATTGTACAAAAATGAATTCGCATATTACAGTATGTTTTATCAGTTTCAGTTCATTGATATCGATTCCAATTAAGTTCATTTTAATCCATCCATCCATCATCCAATCCTGCATTGCCCCAAGAGGAGCGTAGGAGCCCAGGGCTAGGCAGTTGGTCTCGACATGTAAGATGAAAATGACCAGCCTCACTCATCCCTGAGTGGCATTACAGGAGCAATCAACCCCAACCATCCCTCGGATATAAACCTTCACTGGCTCAATCCGACTGGAGCGCAATAATTGCCCACTAAACCACCAGGTGCCAAAATTTGGTTATATGGTTACCACCCAGCGTAGTAATTGGTTTCCTGTACACCAGGAAACCATTTGGCTTGTCACTCAGTGTAGAGTCGCCCACAGACAGAAGGAAAAGGAAAGAATGAAGAAAAGAAAGAAGAGGGGGTGTAAAGTATATTTTTATTAATTCCAGTTCGATTCCAATTCACATTTTTAAGATCAGGTACAATTCAATTCATGATTGACCCCAGCCCTGTCTCTGTCCCTATCTGCTGTCTTTCTCTCCCTATGTGTTCTCTCTTTCCCTCTACCTGCTCTTTCTCCCTCTCCCCCTACCTTCTCTCTCTCCCTCTCCCCCTACCTTCTCTCTCTCCCTCTCCCCCTACCTTCTCTCTCTCCCTCTCCCCCTACCTTCTCTCTCTCCCTCTCCTCCTACCTTCTCTCTCTCCCTCTCCCGAACTGTTCTCTCTCCCTCTCCCCCTATCTGCTCTCACTCTCCCACTGATCTCTATCTTCCCCACCTGCTCTGTCCTTCTCCCCCCACCTGCTCTCTCCCTCAACCCCTATCTGCTCTCTCTCTCTCTCCCTCAACCCCTATCTGCTCTCTCTCTTCCTCCCTCAACCCCTATCTGCTCTCTCCCTCCCTCAACCCCTATCTGCTCTCTCTCTCTCCCTCTCCCCCTAGCTGCTCTCTCTCTCCCCGCCTACTCTCCTCTCCCTCTCTCTGCTCTTCTCTCCCTTCCCCCCCTATCTGCTCTCTCCTCTCCCCCTACCTACTGTCTTTCTCTCCCTCTCCCCCCTACCTACTGTCTTTCTCTCCCTCTCCCCCCTACCTACTGTCTTTCTCTCCCTCTCCCCCTACTTACTGTCTTTCTCTCCCTCTCCCCCTACCTACTGTCTTTCTCTCCCTCTCCCCCTACCTACTGTCTTTCTCTCCCTCTCCCCCTACCTACTGTCTTTCTCTCCCTCTCCCCCTACCTACTGTCTTTCTCTCCCTCTCCCCTTACCTACTGTCTCTCTCTCCCTCTCCCCCTACCTACTGTCTCTCCCTCTCCCCCTACCTACTGTCTCTCTCTCCCTCTTCCCCTGACTACTCTCCCTCTCCAGCTACCTAGTCTCCTACTTGCTGTCTGCTCTCTCTCCCCCTTTCCCACTGTCTGCTCCCTCTCCCCCTTTCCCACTGTCTCCCCCTTTCCCACTGTCTGCTCTCTCTCTCCCTCTTCCCCTCTCTCCTCTCCCTCTGTCTGCTCTCCTCTCCCCCTACCTACTGTCTCTTCCCCCCCCCCTACCTACTGTCTGTCTCTCCCCGTACCTACTGTCTCATTCTCTCTCTCTCCCCGTACCTACTGTCTCATTCTCTCTCCCCCTCCCCCTATCTGCTCTCTCCCTCCCTCCCTCTATCTGCTGTCTCTCTCCCCCTATCTGCTCTTCTCTCCCTCTATCTCCTTATCTGCTCTCTCTCCCCCCCTACCTACTGTCTTTCTCTCCCCCTACTTATTCTCTCTCCCCCTACCTACTGTCTTTCTCCCACTACCTACTTTCTCCCTCTCCAGCTACCTAGTCTCCTCCTACCTGCTCTCTCTCTCTCCCCCTTTCCCCCTGTCTGCTCCCTCTCCCCCTGTCTGCTCTCTACTCTCCCCCTACCTACTGTCTTTCCCTCTCCCCCTGTCTGCTCTTCTCTTCCTCTCCCTCTATCTGCTCTCTCCTCTCCCCCTACCTACTGTCTCTCTCTCCCTCTCCACCTACCTACAGTCTCTCTCCCCCTATCTGCTCTCTCCCTCTATCTGCTCTCTTTCTCCTTATCGCTGTCTCTCTCTCTCTCTCTCCCTACTTACTGTCTCTCTCTCTCTCTCTCCCTACTTACTGTCTCTCTCTCTCTCCCTACTTACTGTCTCTCTCTCCCTGCCTACTGTCTCTTTCTCTCTCTCCCTACTTAGTCTCTTTCTTTCTCTCCCTCTCCACCTACCTAGTCTCCCCTTACCTACTGTCTCTCTCCCTCTCCCCCTACCTACTGTCTCTTTCCCTCTCCCCCTACCTGTCTCTCTCTCTTCCTCTCCCCCTACCTACTGTCTTTTTCTCCCTCTCCCCCTACCTACTGTCTTTCTCTCCATCTCCCCCTATCTACTCTCCCTCCCTCTATCTGCTCTTTCTCTCCTTATCTGCTCTCTCCCTGCCTACTGTCTTTCTCTCCCTCTCCACTTACCTACTGTCTTTCTCTCCCTCTCCCCCTACCTACTCTCTCTCTCTCCCTCCCCCCCTATCTGCTCTCTCCCTCTCCCCCTACCTACTGTCTCTCCCTCCCTCTATCTGCTTGCTCTCTCCCCCTCTCCTCCTAGCTACTCTCTCCCTCTCCCCCTAGCTACTCCTCTCCCCCTCCCCCTAGCTACTCCTCTCCCCCTCCCCCTAGCTACTCTCTCTCTCTCTCTCCCTCCCTCCCTCCCACCTACCTACCTACCTTCTCTGTCTTCCCCACTGTACCTACCTTAGCTCTTTTCCCCCCTTACCTACCTTGTCTCCCCTTCTATGTACTTTCCTCTTGTTAAAGGCAGGAATGAGTACCCATGATTGTCGTAATAATCTCGTAGACTTTGCTATCAACTGAGTAGGGTAGGATCTCTCAGGGTAGAAGAAACAGGATATAAAAACTCGTAAATGGTTCGGACATGTGGAGAGAATGGAGAATGAAAGACTAAGAGGGTGTATGTAGGTGAGGTGGAGGGAGGGGTAGACCGAGGATGAAGTGGAGGGGGTTGAGAAGTATATGAGGGAGGGGAGGGGGGGTGAGTTGGGAGGAGGGTAGTCAAATGGTGGGTGACAGAGCGACTTGGAGGCGTTTTGTCTGCAGCCACCCTTTGCGGGACTTGGGCGTCGGGCTATAGATAGATAGTTTCTTCAATGAACTTGTTTTTTTTGTGAACAGAACACGGGTGGACACTGGGGATGGTTGTCCTGAGCTGCTGGCTGCTAGCTGGCTCCAGGCTTCTCTCCCAGTGTTGCAGAGGACCAGTGCCTGCAACAGAAACAATAGGTGCTTAGAAATGGAAGGCAGAGAGAGCTAAAATAATATGTAAACGAAGCATACATATTCAGAATGAAGCAGAGGTCAATACGCCAAAAGTAATAATCCAAGGGGATGAGCACTGGTCAACTTGTGATAGTAGCAAAAAATGGCGTACTGCTAAAGTATAAAGACCCCCTGTATTCTGCTAACGCTGCTTGTCTGCCTTCTAGTCTTTGCACCTCCTGATCTCTCTTCACTACAGCAACATTTTCATTTTAATCAGTCAAGAGAGTATAAGACCATATTATTTTATCTGAAGTTGTACTACCCTAGTCTGAGTCAGTAACCTTGGTATTAAAGTTTACTTGAACTCCTTAGTATTGCAAAATAATAGTTTTAACTCCAGTATGAATGGAGTTTATACCTAACAGTTTGTTTGAAAAACATCTTCCGACAAATTGAATGTAATCTAAAGGTATCAAGTAATCTGTAGTGAAGGGAAGGAACCTACATAAGTGATATAAAGCTCACTTAAGCTGAGCTGGCTGTTATTTGAAAAATAGTTACTCTCCTACTGAAACTTTAGTATATTTGTCAAAATATTGTATACAGTACTTTGACTGTGACCTACCATTGATAAATGTTTCTTGAAACTGTTGTAAAATTAGTATGAGTTTTCTCTAAATCAGTTACTTGTGTTTAAGATATTTTCAAGTTGAAACCAACCCTAGACTGGAATTATGTAGGGGAGCAACTAAAGTTCCTGCAGATAGTTCCATAGACTCTGGTTGACATGTTAAAATTGGACGTCAGTCACCTATTGTATAGTTACTCTAAGTTCAGTCTCTGTAAAATACTTTTTCAACTTGGTGTTTATGATCAGTTCAGTCTTAGTAAAATCAACCCTCCAGCTTGATTGGCCATCAACCAAGTCGAAAGGGATCATTATTATTATTATTTTTTAATAATGCCCTGTAGTAATTCATGTTTTCACAAAGCACTTGTCACTACATTGTGACAGTTCCCCAATAACTGCATACGCTGGAGGGATATAGTGATTCCCTTGGATTAATTCACCAAGTTGTCTACCACCAATATTTAGTTTTTTCCCACTTCCATTCCACTTCAACATGTATGAGAAGTACAGTTAATACTAAATGTAATTCAAAGTACATGAACCCAAAGGTGGCTGTAAAAGTAAGGATCGGTGTAGATACTTGATACACCTTTATGACTTCATAGTATTTGCCGTCAACCAGTCAATTGGAACAACAAAGCAGGAGCTTCTTGATGGTCTCAGCAATGTTAAAGGACCATATACAGTGTGGCATCATACACTTCCATAACCTCTTCCGTGGAGATGTATTAGCATATTACAACTTTACATCCTGTTGTTGAACTATACAGGATGGACCAGGACAAGAGGGCATAACTCTGATAAATGACAGATGAGGGAATTGGTAAAGACAGCTGAATCAACTTGTGTCCAAACCATAACACCTACAATCACTGGTGCCTCTGGGTCAATGGTCATTATAATCACCCGGGTCATCAGTAATTGTACTTAATGGTCGAGATTTGGAGACATGTTAATAGAGCAGTGTTTACGTATATTCTCCTCATCTATCATTGAAGTCGTGTCCTTTGCATCTTGGACACCCAGTATAGGACAAACAATAGGATGGTGATGTAAAATGCAGAATACACACACAGGAAGAAGTTAGTGCCACATATGGCCTGAGGTTCAGTGTCTGACATCTGAAGTTTAGGCCAGAATACTTAGCTTAGGAATTATAGGACCGTTGTTGGTGGCATTGGAGACTTACGTAGCCCCTCGTTCCTTGGTGATTTATTTGACATCCAAATAGCCTCTTACACAATCCTGAGACTAATGGTGGATCACAAGAGGCAGCAATGCCGTTTGATGTACAGAATACTTTGCCAAGGAAGAAGTTACGAAGTACTCCAGTCACCTGAAAGCCCCTCTCCACCTCCCAGCACTATTAATAATACTAACCCAACTAACACACTAACTTGTTGTGGAGGTGGTGTTGGCACAGAGCTTAGTGTAGGCTGACATTGGAGAAGAAGAAAAATAAATAAAAATAATATTTTGCCTTTATAATTTTTCCCTTTCTAAATTAACCAGTGACAAGACAAATGAGGAAAACATGTATTTGCGTGTGTGTGTGTGTATATATATATATATATATATATATATATATATATATATTATAAAATACAGTACACACGTGTGTTTATATATATATATATATATAAAATACAGTACACACGTGTTTATATATATATATATATATATATATAGTACGCACACGTGTGTGTGTGTGTATATATATGATATATAAACCATCAGGATAAATCAACCACCACCAAAGCTCAGTGGTCGGGGAGGGGGGGGGGGTTGGCAAATGAACCCCAACCAACGGGGGGGGGGGGAGCTCATGAAGCTCACCGTGGACCTGGGTGGGGGGAGGGGCATCGGCATCCCCCCCCTCAAAGCCCCATGGGAGGGTACCAGCAGACCCCCCCCCCTCATGCTCCCCTGGGGGGGCACCAGCAGACCCTCACTCAAGACCCCCAGGGGGAGGTGGCAAAAGCCTACAACCAAGCCTACCAGAGGAGTACCCAACCCAGCAGGTAAACCCTCCATCCAGCCAGTGCTGTAGTCTGACCTGCCCTGTATACTACCCTCTGTATACCCTGCCATGTCCTGTGTACGATGTCCTGCGTGTGTACCCTGTTGTGTGTGTACTCATTCTTGTGTGTACCCTGTTGTGTGTATCCTAACCTATGTGTACTCCAACCTGTGTGTACACTGTGTGTACCCCATCTTGTGTGTGTATCCTAACCTATGTGTACCCCATCCTGTGTGTACCATGTGTGTACCCTATCCTGTGTGCACCTTATGCTGTGTGTACCTTATCCTGTGTACCATGTGTACCCTATCCTGCATGTACCCTGTCGTGTGTGTGTGTACCCTATCCTGCATGTACCCTGTCGTGTGTGTGTGTACCCTATCCTGCATGTACCCTGTCGTGTGTGTGTGTACCCTATCCTATGTGTACCCTGGCCTGTGTGTAACCTGTCCTATTTGTAACCTATCCTGTGTGTACTCTGTCCTGTGTGTACTCTGTCGTGTGTGTACCCTGTCGTGTGTGTACCCTGTCGTGTGTGTACCCTATCCTGTGTGTACCCTGTCCTGTGTGTACCCTGTCCTGTGTGTACCCCATCTTGTGTGTACCCCGTCTTGTGTGTACCCTGTCCTGTGTGTACCCTGTCCTGTGTGTGTACCCTGTCCTGTGTGTGTACCCTATCCTTTGTGTGTACCCTATCCTTTGTGTGTACCCTAACCTTTCCTAATAATTCACTTATCTTTAAAGCAATGAGTTACTATTTAATATACTGTATATTTTACCTAATTACCTTAATATTACCTAACATTTTATTTATAGTTTAAGTAGAGTATTAATAATACTGACAAGTACAATAATAATAATAATAATAATGCAATAATAACAGTAACAATAATAACTACCTATCAATACTAATAACAATAATGATACTACTACTAATAATTATAAAAGCCTGATTTTAATTTTCCTTATTTAAAGAAGTAGTATGTGGAGAGAACAGAAGAGAGGAAAACAGAACAGAAAATAACTGAATAGAGAAGAGAACAGAGAAATAAACGAACAGAGAGGAGAGAGTAAACAGATGAGAGAGAGGAGAATAGAGAACAGAGAGGCGAGAGTAAAACAGAGAGAACAGAGAACAGATGAGGGAGAAAAGCATAGAGAACAGAGAAGAGAGAGAACAGAGATGAGAAAGAAGAGATCAGAACAGATGAGAGGGGAGAGAGAAAAGAACAGAGGAGAGGAGAGGAAAAAAAAAAACAGGAGAGAAGATAGAGAACAGGGAGGAGAACAGAGAATGGAAAAGAGAACAGAGATCTGAGTCGAGAACAGACAGGAGAAGAGAGAGGAGAGAGAACTGAGGAGAACCGAGAAGAACAGAGGGCAAAATCACTAGTTACCCTCAAAATTACCCCCCTCTCTCTTTCTCTCCCTCGGTCTCTCACATGAACGGGGGAACTCTACTATGTACAGTAATAGTAATAATAGCAATAGTACAGTACAGAGAGAGAACTGAGGAAAGAACAGTGAGGAGAGAAGAGAGAGGACGAGAGAACTGAGAGAACTGAGAAGAGAACAGAAAGGAGAACTGAGGAGAGAACACAGAGAAATGAGAGGAGAACAGGGAGGATAACAGAAGAGAACAAAGAGAAGAGAATAGAGAGAACTGAAAAGAGAAGAGAATAGAGAGAACTGAAAAGATAACAGACAGGAGAACAGGAAGAGAACAAAGAAGTCCTGAGGAGAGAACAGAGCAGAGAACAAAGAACTGGGGAGAGAACAGGGAAGAGAAGAGAATTGACATGAGAACAGATGAGAGAACAGAACAGAGAAGAACACAGAAAACAGCAGGAGAGAACAGAGGAGAACTGAGGAGAGAACAGAACTGAAAGGAGAAGAGAATCGAGAGAGACCCCGAGGACAAAATCACTATGGTCTCCCTTAAAATTACCCTCTCTCTTTCTCTCCCTCGCTCTCTCTCTCTCTCACATGAACGGGGGAACACTAGTATATAATAAAATAGTACAGTAATAGTAATAACAATAATAGTACAGTAATAGTAACAGTACAATAATAGTAATAATATTAACAGTACAGTAATAGTAATAATAATAGCAGTACAGTAATAGCCATAGTACAGTATAATACAGTACAATAATATTGGATGGATTTATGTAAGTGAATAACATTAAGGTGTAATAAGTAAAATAAATCACTTATGAAACGCCATTAGGTAGGCATTCCTCAATTTCCAATGAAAGAAACCAATAAGCAAATGAAATAAACCAATAAAACAAACCACGGAATAATATGGATATTTCTATGCTTTAAGATTGTATGGTAAAATAATTTAGTGATAGTACGGTGTAAAAAAAAAAAAAAAAAAAAAAAAAAAAAAAACGCCTAGGGAAAGTTGTTAGGGCCTGCATTCCTCACATTCCAATGAAACAAGCCACAGGAAATCATCATTTACAAAGTTCAATCTATCTATCTATTGCCAGACGCCTCAATCCCTTTTCGGGTGGCCACAAACAAATCGCCTCCACGTCGCCCTGTCCCCCGCCATTTCACTACCCTGCTCCCTACTCACACACCCCTCTCTCATATACCTCTCCACCCCATCCCTCCATCTCATCCTCGGCCTCCCCCTCCCTCTTCCCCCCTCCACCTCACTCGCACTCTCTTCGTCAGTCTCTCACCCTCCATCCTCTCCACATGGCCAAACCACCTCAGTGTGTTCCTCATAACGCTTCCTATCACATCCACATCCACACCGCAACGCTCCTTTATATCCTCATTCGTCAGCCTGTCTGTCCATGTGACTCCACAGGCTCCTCTTAAATAACTCATTTCCACTGCTCTCACTCTTGACTTGTGCCCTTCCAACAATGTTCAAGCTTCACTTCCATACGTTAGAGTTGGTATCACAATACTGTCATGTAGTAACTTTTTCACTTCCATGCTCACTTCCCTGTTTCTTATCACTGCTTTTAAAGAACCAGGAACTTTTCTTCCCTGCTGTACCCTTTCAAGCACTGCACCCTCCAAACCTCCATCATTACTCATCACACTACCCAAGTACTTAAACGTACTCACATATTCCAATTCCTCACCATCCAACTTCGCTGTACATTCACTGACTTCACCTCTCTCAAAAACCATCACTTTACTCTTCCCTACATTCACTTTTAGATTCCGTTTCTTACACACTCTCCCAAACTCATCCACCAAGCCTTGCAGCTCCCCTTCGTCTTCACTTAACAACACAGTATCATCTGCAAACAACAGTACAGGGAGTTTCCAAACACTATCCTCTCTCACCAGGGCCACTCCAACATCCACTGCCCTGCCTTGTACCTCTTTTATTACCCCATCCATGTACAGATTGAACAACCATGGAGACATGACACATCCCTGTTTCAACCCAACGTTCAAAGAGAAAAATTCACTTAGTTCACCATCCACACGCACTGCAGCCTTAGCACCATCATACATACTCTTCACAGCATTCAACAACTTCCCATCTACTCCATATAATCTTAATACTTTCCACAATCCTGGTCTATCCACCCTGTCATATGCTTTCTCCAAATCCTTGAAAGCTGCATACAACTTCTTTCCCTTCGCTAGAAACTTTTCCACTAAAGATCTAAGAAAGAATATCTGATCTACACAACCTCTTCCCTTCCTAAAGCCTCCCTGTTCTTCTCCAACTAATTCCTCTGTTCTTTCTCTAACTCTGTCAATAAGTATCCTACCATACACTTTTCCCATTATACTAAGCAGACAAATGCCCCTATGATTACCACACACTTCTTTTTCCCCTTTTCCTTTGTACAAGGGAATAATTATACCTGACTTCCAATTCGCCGGGACTCTACCTTCCTCCCAGGCCAATCTGCACATCTTCCACATCCATTCTACCACTATCTCTCCCCCATGCTTCAGCATTTCACCACACACTCCATCAATTCCAGGGGCTTTCCCCAATATAACTTTCTTCATTGCTTCCACAACTTCTACCCTACTGATTTCTTCCTGTCTTCTCACCTCCCTCCTTCTCCCAGCCATTCCCCAGCCACTTATACTCGCATTACTTCCATCCTGTATGTTCAACAATTCCTTAAAGTGTTCTCTCCATCTGCTCCCTTTTTCTCCCTTCTCCACTAGTAATCTACCATTTTTATCTTTCACTCCCCTGCTAACCTCACTTCCACCCTGTCTTACTCTCTTCACCTCTTTCCAGGACATTTTCTTAGTCCCTCCACTTTACACTCAAATTCCTTCCAAATTCCTCATCCACTCTCTTCTTACTCTCTCTTACTAATCTTTTCACCTCTCTCTTTCTACATATAACTCTTCCGCCTCTTCAACTTCTTCCACGCCCCTATTTCTCATCCATTCATTGTATGCTTTCTTCTTTTGTGCCACAGTCTGTCTCACCTCTTCAGTCCACCACGGTGTTCCTTGCACTCCCCCTCCGTCTTTTACTCCTCCCAAACACCACATCACATGCTGCACCTATTTCTTCTGTAAATATCCTGCACACACTTTCCACGTTCCCCATCTGCTCCAATTCATTTTTGCCCAATCGTTCCTCCACTTCACTCTTATACTCTGCCTTTTCTCATCCTCCTGTAACCTTTCCACTCTTGCAACTACTCCTTCCTCTCGTCTTTCCCTTCTTCTATTCCTCCATCTTACTTGGATCCTAATTCTGGCCACCACCAAGTAGTGGTCAGAAAGTCCATTCCCCCAACCTCTATAAGCTCTTGCATCCATTACACATCTTCGCATCCTTTCATCCACACACACATAATCAATCATTGACTTCTTTTCATTCAGTTCACCACCCACCCTTCTCATCACTCGCCATGTATACCTGTGGATCATTTTATGTCTGAAGAGGGTATTGGCTATCACCAACCCCCTCCCAGCACAAATGTCCACTAACGCACTACCATTCTCATCTATCTCAGCAGGCACACCCCACTCACCAACTTTACAAAGTTACATTAACATAATTATTTTAAAAAGACAAACTAATATAATTTAATAATAATAATATCTAATAAGCAAAAAGAAATCGCTTAGGAAAAGGTGTTAGGGCCTGCATTCCTCACATTCCAATGAAACAAGCACTGGAAATAATCAGATACAAATATATATATATGTTAATTATAACTTTAAACTGACACAGTAATATAATATAGCAATAATAATGTGTAACAAGCAATATAAATCGCTTAGGAAAAGGTGTTAGGGCTCTAATTCCTCACAATCCAATTGAACAAGCACTGGAAATAATCAAATAAAATGTGTCCAATATAACTTTAAATTGACACAGTAAAAAATCTAATAATATCTAATAAGCCCAAATAAATCGCCTAGGAGAAGGTGTTCAGGCCTGCATTCCTCACATTCCAATGCAACAATCCACTGGAAATTATCAAATAGAGAGTGATATGAATAATTAATTTAAATAATGGTAATATTATTTGAATTTAATATAAGGATTTTAAAAGAGTGACTGGAAAACGATGCTAAAAAACGGAATAAACCACTAACTGGCATGTCTTACACCCCCCCACCAGTAACAGCCACCCCCCTCCCCCTCCTCTTTCCTCCTCCCCCCCTGTCTCAAGGCAAACCGAGGTAATCTGATTTACATAATACAGGGCCGGCGGTCACTGTGCTCCTGGTAGTGCTGCTGGACGGACCTCTACCCCCTGGCTCCCCCGGTGGATTTGAATCGTAAGGGTGAACGTTATTGCCTGGTATTTATGGTTATTGCCTGGTATTTATCGTTATTTTTTTATTTCTCGTTATTTTCTGCTATTTATGATTTTCTGTTACTCGTTATTTTGTTATTTCTCATTATTTTATTTATTTTATTTTCTCGTTATTTTGTTATTTCTCTATTTTATTTCTCGTTATTTTGGTATTTTTCGTTATTAATATTTCTCATTACTTTATTATTGTTATTTATTGTTATTTTCTGTTATATCTCGTTTAGTTATTTCTCGTTATTTTGTTATGTCTCACTATATGTATCTTAAATGCTAGTCACGAAGAAGTGCTGTGTAAATATCACACTATAACCTGGTATGATGTCCTTGTATGCTAGTCACGAAGAAGTTTTTTTTCATTCATTGCCAGACGCCATGTATCCCAGACAGGGTGGCCAAGGGCTTAGAGTTAATTGTTTTACAGGGAGGGGCACTAATCCTCCACCAACCCCACTTGACACGTAGGGATACCAACAGCATCTGGTGTTCCCAGGCGGTCACCCATCCAAGTACTAACCAGACCCAACGTTGAAGAAGAAGTGCTGTGTAAATATCACTCGTTTGTTAAATGCTTGTCACGAAGAAGTGCTGTAGAAATATCACTTGTTTGTTAAATGGTAGTCACGAAGAAGTGGTCTAAATATAACTTTTCTTAAATGCTAGTCACGAAGAAGTGCTGTGGAAATAGTACCGTACTTTGATGTTGTCTCTTAAATGCTAGTCACGAAGAAATGCTGTGTAGATACCATACTATAACATGTCCCTACTGCTAGTCACGAAGAAGTGCTGTATAAATACCACACTATAACCTGTTGTCCTTGTATGCTAGTCACGAAGAAGTGCCGTGTAAATAACGCTTGCCTCTCAAATGCTAGTCACGAAGAAGTGCTGCGTAGATACCAAAATATAACTTGTCCTTTTATGCTAGTCACGAAGAAGTGTTGGGGAAGTATCACAATAACCTTTAAATGATAGTCACGAAGTGCTGTGTAAATACCACTATAATCTGGTCATTAATTGTCCTTACATGCTAGTCACGAAGAAGTGCTGTGTAAATATTTTAATCTTGCCTCTTAAATGCTAATCACGAAAAAGTGCTAAGGGAATTATAAGGGGTATTGTCCTTGTATGCTAGTCACGAAGTGTTGGGAAAATTTTACTATAACCTGGCCAATAATTTTTTAAAATACTAGTCATGAAGAAGTGCTGTGTAGATACCATACTATAACCCACTGTCCTTAAATGCTAGTCACGAAGTGCTGTGTAAATACGATCGTAAAACGCGGTATAATGTTCCTGTATGCTAGTCACGAAGAAGTGCTGTGTAAACACCATAGTATATCGTTAATGCTACTCTCGAAGAAGTGCTGTGTAAATACCATAGTATATCCTAGTATGTGGTTAATGCTAGTCACGAAGAAGTGCTAAATTTTGGTCTATTTCGTTGATAAGACCGGAAAATAAGTGACATCCTCTTAAATAAGTCTTGGTAAATTGTGTAAATAAAAAAAATTGTGTAAATTGTGGATATAAGACAGCCACGGGTGTAAATAACTGGGTCTCGTGTAAATAACGGCCTTCGTAAATGACTAGTGTGTAAATAACAGGTATTGGTGCAAATAACTGACAGGCACGGGTGTAAATAACACCCTTGGTAAATGACGTGTGTAAATAACTGACAGCCAAGGATGTAACAGCCTTGGTAAATGACGTGTGTAAATAACAGCCATGGGTGTAAATGACTGACAGCCACGTGTAAATAACTGACAGCCTTGGTAAATGAATTGTGTAAATAAATAACAGCCACGGGTGCAACTAACAGCCTTTGTAAATGAACCGTATAAATAACTGACTACCACGGGTGTAAGTAAATGACAGCCTCTCGTGTAAATATCTAACAGCCTTCGTAAATGCCTGGTGTGTAAATGTCAGCCACAGGTGTAAATAACTGACAGCCTTCGTAAATGACCAGTGTAAATGAGCCACTCGTGTAAATAACAGCCTTGGTAAATGACTAGTGTGTATATACATAATAATAATAAACACAAGCATAGTAATCATAATACCTACATAATAATAATAATAATAATAATAATAATACATTTAAGGTTCGACTATTTCTTCCAATTCATATTTTTATTTTTTATTCTACTTATAAATTACTTATATTTAACACAGAGGTGGTCTAGCCATGTGGAGAGGATGGAGAGACTAACCAGGAGAGTGAGTGAGGTGGTGGGGGAGAGGGAGGGGGAAGGCCAAGGATGAGATGGAGGGATGGAGTGGAGAGGTATACGAGACTGACGAGGTGTGTGTGTGTGTGTGTGTGTGTGTGAGAGTGAGGTGAAGGGGGGTAGAGGGAGGGGGAGGCCAAGGATGAGATGGAGGGATGGAGTGGAGAAGTATATGAGACTGACGAGGACAGTGTGAGGTGGAGGGGGGTAGAGGGAGGGGTAGGCCAAAGATGAGATGGAGGGATGGATTGGAGAGGTATATGAGACTGACGAGGAGAGAGTATGTGAGTGAGATGGAGGGGGAGAGAGGGAGGGGGAGGCCAAAGATGAGATGGAGAGGTATATGAGGGGGGGGGGGTGAGGAGGGAACAGGGCACTGAAACGGCAGGGGACAGGGCGACATGGAGGTGACTTGTCTGTGGCCACCCCTTAGGCTTAAGGCGTCTAGCAATAGACAGATAGAACTTTTTATTTTTTATAACTAAGAACTTTTTATAAATATTTTTCGATATTTGTACTTAACGATTTTTTCCAGGTTACTTATTTTTTCCACTATGATTTTTTCACTACGAAATATTTCTACTACGAAATATTTTTACTTTACGATACTTTTTGAGCGTTACGATACTTTTTGAGCGTTACGATACTTTTTGAACTTTTCGATACTTTTTGAACTTTACACGATATTTTTTGAACTATACAACACTTTTTGAACTTTACGATATTTTTTTAACGATATTTTTGAACGTTACGATACTTTTAGAACTTTATGATACTTTTTGAACTTGAATTTTTTTTAAACTTTACGATACTTTTCCCAGTGTACGTTTTTTCCCAGCGAACGTTTTTTTTTTCCAGTGTACGTTGTTACCAGTGCGTTTTTTTCACTACGTTTTTTCCCACTGTTTTTTCCCAGTGTGCGTTTTATTCCCAGTGTTTTTTTTTCTCAGTGTGCGTTTTTTCCACGTGTAGGTGTTTCCCATTCTTACATTTTCCCCATTTTCTTTTTTCCCATTTCCTCACTTCCCATTTTCTTACTTTTTTCCCACAATACATTTTTCCCACATTACTTTTTTCCCACCTGACATTTCCCAGCTTATTTTACTTATCTCCCACCCGACTTTTTTCCCAACTTCCTTTTTTACTTTATTCCCAGGTTACTTTTTTACTTTTTTCCCAGCTTATTTTTTTACTTTTTTCCCCACCTGACTTTTTCACTTTTCCACCTGACTTTTTTCCTTTTTTTCCACCTGCCTTTTTTACTTTTTTCCCACTTTACTTTTTAACTTTTTTCCCACTTTACTTTTTAACTTTTTTCCCACTTTACTTTTTAACTTTTTTCCCAGCTTACTTTTTTCCCACTTTCTTACTTTTTTATCAGCTTACTTTTTTACTTTTCCCACAATACTTGTTTACTTTTTTCCCACCTTAGTTTTTTCCCATTACTTTTTTCCGACAATACTTTTTCTCACCTTACTTTTTTCCCACTTTACTTTTACTTTTTTCCCACAATACTTTTTCTCACCTTACTTTTTTCCCACTTTACTTTTACTTTTTTCCCACAATACTTTTACTTTTTTTCCACAATACTTTTACCTTTTTCCCACTTTCTTACTTTTTCCTACAATACTTTTACTTTTTTCCCACTCCTTTTTTTCCACCCTACTTTTCCCACTAATTTTTTTCCCACAATACATTTTTCCCACAATACTTTTTTCCCACATTACTTTTTTCCCATTTTTTTTCATTTCTTACTTTTTCCCACTTTCTTACTTTTTCCCCACATTACTTTATTCCTACCTTACTTTCTTCCCACTTTCTTACTTTTTTCCCACAATACTTTTACTTTTTTCCCAGTTTCTTACTTTTTTCCCCACAACTTTTTTTTCCACTTTTTTTTTCAGTTTACTTTTTTCCCGCATTTATTTCAAGCAAGTTCCTATACTGTACAAATATATAATACTTACGGTACGATCTGTATTAGTTTTTCGTACTTCTGTGTATTGTTACCGGACAGATAATGAAAATAAAAGAACCAAGTTTTTCATCTTGTTAGAGTTCTTCATAAAGATCGATAAATTTTCTGTACATTATCATTTCTAGTAGCATCGACGATCACCCCAAGAGTAAGAAAAATGGCAAATTCTAACAAATTACAACTGGGATGCACAGAACGAGATGTTGCAACAAAGCAATACTAGACTATAGAAGAGTGGCAAATGACAGACTATTTGCTCTCCATACAGGATATGGCAGTCAGGCAGTAAACAAAGTCGAAAATAACATTAAGGTGATGTCTTAAACTTTGTGCTACCAGGAATTTCAGGAAGATTAATCACATTTAAAATTTCGTAACGCTTTAATCTGCTGATTATTTACTGCTGATTAATCAGTAATTGGTGAAATTGCTTATTGGCCCAACCCTACCCTCACAACACCAATACATTCCAGTTCCCTTCCTCTCAAACCATCTCAACCTACCCCTCCTCATCATGAACACCAATACACTCCAGTCCCATACTTCCTCCCAAACCATCTCCATTTAATCTAATATACTATAGCACTAGCTGCGCCCGCGCGCGTGCGTGTGTGTGTGTGTGTGTGTGTGTGTGTGTGTGTGTGTGTGTGTGTGTGTGTGTGTGTGTTGGGCAGCCGAAACTACACACACAAATAGCAACAAAATTTACGCAATTATCGCAAAAGATTCGCTGATGTGAAAAAACTTTGTCTCATCACGATTGAAAAACTTTTACTATATTTAATGAGCGATCACATTTTGACCCAAAAACGCCACTCTCAGCACCCGGCATAGGATATCCGTAGAATTTTTTGCCCATAGCTACAGCAGCGCGAGAGCCCTCCGCAGGAGCAAGTGCGAGAGGGCCGAAGGGCCCACGAGCACTTGTCTACACTACCTCATCACAACACCAATACACTCCAGTCCCATCCTTCCTCCCAAACCATCTCCATTTACACAACCTCATTACAAACCATCACAATCTACTCCCCCCCCCATCACAAACCATCTCAATCTACCACCCCTCATCACAAAGCATCTGTCTACCCTCGTCACAAACCATCTTAATCTACCCCTCCTCATCACACCACCAATACCCTCCAGTCACATACTTCCAAACCATCTCAACGCCAATACACTCCAGTCCCATCCTTCCTCCCAAGCAATCTCAGTCTACCCCTTCTCAACACAAACCATCACAATCTACCCCTCCTTATCACAACACCATTAAACTGCAATCCCATCCTTCCTCCCAAGCCATCTCAGTCCACCCCTTATCATCACAAACCATCACAATCTACCTCTCATCACATCACAACACAAATACACTCCTGTTCCATCCTCCATCTCAACTCTTCCATTGTAAACCTAGCCCCCCCCCCCCCAGGCCTCACATTCAAGGACGCACTACACATCCACTAAATCACTGTAATTTCTGTAGCTTACGTTTGAGCCTATGAATATCCTCCTCCTCCTCCTTTACTGGCCAGAATAACAAAATTATATTCACTGATAAATCTAACTGTATTATAATCTGACTTCTGTATGTTTGTTGGTCCGTTTGTTACTCTAATACTGTTCAGCAAAAACCGCGCAACACAGCACAATTTTTGTTAGAGCATGGTACTGTTAAAATGCTCAAACTTGAAGAACAGAACAACTTCCAGTCTAATCAGGCCATCAGTTCCCAAGTTATGACTCATTTCTGGCCTTCTGACACTGAGTGGAGGCTGCCAAAGGCAGCTTTTATGCGAGTACAGAAAACCCTCGATGCTCGCGGATTTTTCACTCGAGATAATATTGAATAGTGAAATAAAATGAAAAAATGCAGAGTTTGAAAGCGAAGCAATGGAGCAAACAGGTCTGGGGAGTGAGACCCTTCAATGGAGCGTGCCTTAATTGTCAACAGACAGATCGAAGCTGCCTTCAAACTCTACATGGAATTAAAGGACCAGCTAAGGAGGCAACAATCCCAGCTCGAGATAACCACATTCTTTGAAAGACAGACATGCCCAGCTGTCAACCTTGCTCTGCAAGCCCTCAACCATCACCCTCAGGGGTAACTCAAACACACCGACTACCGTCTGACCAACCTCATCAGCTGTTGGACTCGATGACCCTTCCACCCCTCTCCCCTGGTGCCAACAGGGATACTGACGACGCACAATAAACATAACACATCAATCATAACTCATCATACTTAACTACATTTTCAATAATTAATCTTCCTACAGAAAGGTGAATTGAGGAGAATGTATTGTTCACTTATGAGAACTGATGAGAATATACTGCTGTATTTTTAAAACATTCTATTATACAACTTGCATTATGTTCATGCATAATCCTTTATCATTCATTATTAAAGCACCAGAAACCGTCTTCTTTATCGTGTAGGCATATTTTCAGTGTGGGGGAGGTAACTATTTGATGCTTGTGGATTTTCCATTCTCGCGGGGGCCTCTGTTCCCTAACCCCCACGAGCATCAAGGGATTACTGTATATAAAAACCAGTAAAGCTGGTGAACTATAATAATTTCTAATATCATCCCATCCCAAAATGATTGTTCATTATCAATACACATTTACTGAGAACCGGAATATTTTTCACACAAAAAATTTAACTAGTCTTATAGTTCCCACCTATCCACACACACACACACACACACACACACACACACACACACACACACACACACACACACACACAAACCAATTACATAAACATGAACACTAAAACTTCATTAATATCATGAAAATTGAAAGGAGAGCATCACACCAAAAATTTCCATTAAAAAACAAATATGTACAGTGCTTCCAAACAAAAAATAAACAATTCCACAATAATAATAATAATAATAATAACAACAAACACATTAAACAATAATACCAGATACAATATTCAAATGAAATAAACATTCCAATCAAACATTACACAAATATGAAAAACAAACCAAGTGTAAACATAAATTAACACAATAATAACAAAATTGCACTAAAAAAAAAAAAAAATGGAAGAATAAACACTGAATCGAATCATCACAGAAAATATTAACTTTTTTTTGTTAATAACATTAGCCAGTGTTTTTTTTTTTTTTTTTTAAATTTTTAAACATCATAACAATGTCAAAAAACCAACAGATTCAAGGCTTAAAGAAATGAAATATATAAATCACACACACACACACACACACACACACACACACTCTGTGGAGGAGATACTAAATAATGCAAACAAACTTATGGAAAAAGAGGAATTCAAAAATGTATGGATAAAATGATGCCTAACTCGAGAGAAACTGGGATTACTAAAAGAGACGAGGGAGGAGGCAAAAACAAAGAACGAGGGAAGATCAGAGGAAGAGAGGAACACTTTTTTTTTTTTTTTTTTTTTTTTACAAAGCAATTGGATTGCAGGTACGAAAGTGGTACAAAACCAGGAATGAATAAAAAGGAGGAAGGTAGTAGACCCAAGTCATGACACATATGTCAACATGATGATTATGACGTACTCTAATGTAGATGGAGTATCTAAATTATTAGAGATGAATGATTATATCAAAGATACGGAACCACATATTATTTACCTAACTGAAACAAAATTAACACCAAGGATATCAAACGATACCTAAACCTAGAGGAATACCGTACAATACATGAAGAAGAGATAGGAACTTAAAATGAGTAATTATATTAAAAAAGAAAAATCTGCAAGCCAAAGAAACAGAACTAGATATACACTCAAAAGTAAAACTGATTGCAGTTGAGATTAGTACATCTGAAGGGAAAGTAACTGTGGCAAATTTATACATGCCACCCACATAAGACACATGGGAATGAGGCGAATATGAAGACCTGGCAGAGAGTACAATTCAAAGTTTAAGAGCATTACTACATAGAATGGAGGAGAAATCTGAAAGAATTATATTAACTGGAGATTTCAATACAAATATAAATTGGAATACTCTGGATATAAAAAGCCAGGAAAGCTGCTGGAACCAACAGCTCCTGGATCCTGTGCAGGAGTTTTTCCTAACACAACACGTAAAGGAAAGCACTAGAAAAAGGGGATGATGTACAATCACATCAATAATTGACCTTATATTTACTAAGAAAGAAAATGATATTGACAATATAATGCATCACCCTCCATTCAGCAATAGCGACCATGCAGTATTAAACCAAATTTAGGACTGCATATGACATAGTTAACACAAATAAAAGTTACAAAAAGAGCCTTAACTACCAAAAAGGGCAACTATCATGACCTAAAGAAATACTTCTTAGAAATAAACTGGGAAAAAAAGATTACAGGACAAGATTTAAATGTTATATATAGAAAATACTGTGAACTTTATGAAATAGGAATCCAAAATTACATCCCTCAGCACCAAGCAGATATGAAAATAAAGAAATGGTTTAATAAAGAATGTAAAAAATCAAAAGAAAAAAGAGACTTGTGGAATAGATACACAAGACACATTTGTGAGAGGGCACATAACAACTATAAACAGGCAAAAAATTATTAAACAAGAATAAGGAGAGAAGCCCAAAAACAGTTTAAGGAAGACATCATAAATAAAAGTGATCAGCCAAAGCTATTTTACAGCTACACCCGAAGCAAAACCAAAGTAAAAGATAAAATCCAATCCATTACGGGTGAGGGGATCATCTATACACAAGAGAAAGATATTTGTGAAGCATTAAATAAGAATTTCCAACCAGTTTTTACAGAAGAAAATAATTTTGAGAAGGATGATATGGAACATGCAAACCCACATATATTACCAGATATACAAATATCAGAAAACTACAGGAGGAGTTATTAAATTAGACAAAGGAAAAACAAATGCTCCTGACGAAATTTCATGTTGGGTGCTACATTCATGTGCAAAGGAATTAAGCAGACCATTATCTCTGCTATTCAAGGAATCCTTTGGTCAAGGTAAACTACCTGATATTTGTAAGAAAGCAAACACTTTTCCCTTATGCATGAAATGGAATAGACAAAATCCACTCAGCTACCAACAAGTATCACTGACCAGTGTTGTAAGATAGTGGAAAAGCTGATAAGCTTGGGTAAACCATCTAGAACACAATATCATAAGAGAAAGGCAATTTGGTTTCAGAAAGGGAAAATCATGTGTGACTAATCTATTAAGTTACTATGACAAAGTTGCAGAAACATTACAGAAAAGAGAAGGGTGGGTGGACAGTATCTACCTAGATTTCAAGAAAGCATTTGACAGAGTACCGCACCTAAGACTTTTATGGAAACTGTACCATCAAGGAGGAATCCGAGGCAAACAGTACTGTTGGATGCAAGATTTTCTCAGAAAAAGGGAAATGAGAACAGTACTGCGGGGAAATTACTCATCATGGAGGGAAGTGACTAGTGGAGTTCCACAGGGCTCAGTGCTTGCACCAATTATGTTTTTAGTGCATGTAAATGACACAGATAACATTGGAAAAGCTATCTAAATATGTTTGCTGATGGTGCAAAAATACAAGGGAGGATTACAAACACAGACTCTTGTTAAGAGCTTCAAGAAGAATTAAATAAACTTCATGAATAGAGTAATACATGGCAAATGGAATTCAATGTGGGTAAGTGTCATGTAATCAAGTTTGGTATAAGTGGGAAATGACCAGATTGGGATTATAAGTTAGGAAGTAAAACCCTGCACATATCAGAAAGAGAGAAGAGCCTTGGGATTATAAGTCAGGAAGTAAAACCCTACACATATCAGAAAGAGAAGGACCTAGGTGTGATTATCAGTAACAGACTGTATACACTGCTTGCAAATAAGAAAATTGCATTCACATACATAAGTGAAGACATGCTGAGAAAGATAACATCATTATTCATCAGATCAACCCTGCAGTATGCATTAGTAGTTTGGAATCCTCATCTCAAAAAACACATAGATAAGACTGAAAAAGTTCACAGGGCCGCTACAAGATGGGTACCAAGCTTAAGGGATCTAAGCTACGAAGACTAGAAAAACTGAATCTGCCAACACTACAGAAGGAAAAGAGGAGACATGATTATGCTACATAAATGCATAACAGAGAGAGAGAAAATAGACATAAATAATATATATAACCTATGGGGAAGCATCAGCAAGAGGACACTGCAAAAAAAATGCATAAAAAGAGAGGTGATAAAGACATAAGGAAATTTAGTTTCCCAACAAGGGCAATTATCAGTGGAATGCACTACCGAATGAAATAATGTGTGCCAAAACAATTCATAAACTTAAGATGTATGATGTAAATGGTTTAAGACACGGGACAGTACGAGCTTGACTCATTCCTGTAAAGATACAATTATATAAGAACAATTAGGTTGGAACACACACAAATTGCTCATTTGGAAAAAGTGACCACATTCTCATCGGGTATATAATAAAATATGAAAGTGACGTTACAAGACCAGAATCATATAGAAATGGATGATAAAACTGATTGGAGAAATTTCAACAAGGCACGAGGTACTTAAGAAAAGTGGTACGAGTTTTTACTGATATACATGGAGGAGTTGAGAGATATGTGCCAGAGATGAAGATCAAGGAGAAAAAAAAAAAAGTGGCTTAACAAGAGAAGCAAAGATGTAAGAATGAAGAGGGAAAAGGCTTGGAGGGGATATAAAAGAAAGGGAGGAAACTATCTATGGGAGAAATATAAACTGGAAAGGAATGAATATGTAAGGATTTGAAGAGACGAAAAAAGAAGAGTGTAGCAGACAAATGCATGGATGAACCAAAGCTCTTCTACAGATATGTATATGGAAAATTAAAAAAAACAAGGAAGGGATATACGGACTGAAAGTAGATTGAGTAGTTTACGAGGATCCAGGCACACAGGCTGATGTGATGAACAAATGTTTTCAAACCGTTTTTACAAGAGAGAGTTTAGTGTAAATAAAGGTAGACCTAAAGGCTTAGTGCTGGTTGAAATACAAGTAGATATACAAGAAATAATGAAATGAATGAAAAAACAATATGTTAGGAAAGCACCGGGACTTGACAGAATGTCAACTGGATACTAAAAAAAAAAGTGTAGAAAGGAACTAGCAGGAAGGATACATGACATCATTATGAGCCCAACAGCAAAATGTGATGTCCCTTGGGGCTGGAAAAGTGCAAATGTGGTCCCCATATACAAGGGAGGAAACAGGAAAGAGCCACTGAATTATAGGCCGGCATGACTAACCACTGTTGTTGCAATAATTTGTGATCATAGTGAAAGACCAATGGATCAAATACCTGGAAGGAACCAATACAATAACAGATCATCAATTTGGCTTCAGAAAAGGAAGTTCACGTAGTACAAACCAACTAAGCTTTTACTCAAGTGATAGACGCTACACAAGTGTGGGACGGACGGATTGATTGTGTCTTTTTGGACCTAAAGAAAGGATCTGACAAGGTACCACACAGGAGCCTGTTGTGGAAACTTGAACACACAGAGGTCTAAAAGGGGCTTTACTGAAGTTGATGAAAGATATTTTGGAGGATAGGGAGCTGAGAACAGTCATAAAGAACCAGCAGTCGGAGTGGTGCAAAGTAATTAGTTGTGTACCCCAAGGGTCAGTTTTGGCACCAGTCATGTTCCTGGTTTATGTACATGATATGGTGGAAGGAAGAGACAGTTATAATAGTCTATTTGCAGATGATGCTAAGCTAAGGAAAGGAAAACCCCCCACCTTTTACCTGATTATGGCATCTGGTGATACAGACAAAATAACTCACAGAAAACCCCCCATCTCTAAACCGAATTATGGCATCTGGCTATAGACAGACAGATAATGCTAGAACGTGAGGCAGTGGCAGAAAAGAAGGAAATACAAGACACTGGGTCATAGAGAATAAAAATAAAATTTTAGGCAATTTCCCTTTCAGTATTGAGAGGCTAAAGGAAAAGACAGAGGAATTACACACAGTGTGGAGGGAACAGACAAGAGGCTAGGAGGGAAGGATTAGGCCAGAACCAGCACACACACACACACACACACTGAACTAACCATGATAATTATAATTCTCTCTCTCTCTCTCTCACACACACACACACACACACACACACACACACACACACACACACACACACACACAGTGAACTAACCTTCAGGAATCTCCCCTCTCCATCGACGTAAACAAAGCCACCATTTTATTTGTGACCCGGTACGAGCTTCATCAATATGGCTCGGTTTGGGGTGGCTTTGAGATCACTGGAGGCCGGGATGACTTCACTGTCTGGAATAAATTTTGGACTAGTAAGGTGCCATGGATAGTCAGTCTCTTGTCCATAGTCTGTTCACTCTAACATTGTTAAATTACTCAAAAATCATTAAATCAATCATAAAAATCAGTCTTAACCCCTTAACCGCGGGGCGTCACTTTCGTGACGCTTGGGAGTAAGGGATCATACTGCGGGGCGTCACTTTTGTGATTCTGTGTTATTTTGAATTCGCCCGGGCTTTCAAGTGGTGGCTTGTATCATCTATCAGTACTGCCAACGTCCAACACTAGTCAGCACTCTTAATCTCATCTGTATTCCCATCCACTGTTGACAATTTAGCCATTTCTCCCCATTCTTGACTCCCCTCCCTACCTCACCTCCATTACCCTCTCCTCTCGCCTGCCCGGCCGTGCTACGCTAAGTAAATCTTCCCTGGAATTTTCCACTGATTTCATCCATTGAAATAAGCCCTATGCCCTATTCTTATACCAAATAATATATACAAGAATGAAATAAGGTAAGTGATAGTGCCATACACCTGGAATTGGCTAATTATCACCTGACAACACCTCACGTGCACTTGTTCACTAATTTTCGCTGTTTATTTCCCCTTGAAATGTCGTATAATCTATTCTCGTAATAAAAATATATATAAGAAAGGAAGGGAGAAGCCTAAGTGATATTTACAGTAAACCCTCATTATACAATGCCTCATTGTACGATATTTCGCTTATACAATGTCAAAATTTTAGTACCCAATGCCCACTATACAATGGGAACGATTTGCAACAACGATGGATCATCTGCGGCTCAGTGAACAGCGAATGTGCTAACGCAACAAAAACGTTCTCAAACTGTCGGCATTAGACCACACACACTTGTCCACCGGTCCAGCCTCATTAGCTAGCCCTGCCCAGCTAGCTAGCCCAGTCTTATCGATTGGTCCAGCCCCATCAGCCAGCCCCACCCAGCCAGCTAGCCCAGTCTAATCTGCCAGTCCAGACTCATCAGCCAGCCCTGCCCAGCCAGCCAGCCAGCCCTGCCCAGTCAGCCAGTTCTGCCAGTGATGAGTGAGGGCTGTGAGGCCCTAACTGTCCCTTAGCCTCGGAGGGGACATCAACAATCCTATTTACTTAAGTAATAGTAAGAACTACTGTATACTGTTATTTTCATGTTTTTCCCCTCTTTATTCATTATTAATGTGTTACTTTACATGAACGGCCATACCACGTTGAGTACACCGCTTCCCGTCCGATCAGCGAAGTTAAGCAACGTTGGGTCTGGTTAGTACTTGGATGGGTGACCGCCTGGGAACACCAGATGCTGTTGGCATCCCTACGTGTCATGTGGGATTGGTGGAGGATTAGTGCCCCTCCCTGTAAAACAATTAACTCTAAGCCATTGGCCACCCCGTCTGGGATACATGGCGTCTGGCAATGGATGGATGGATGGAGTGTATGTGAGAGAAGCAAGAGAGTGCTGTTGATTGGAGACATGAATAGCAAAGTTGGGAATGTACGAGTGGATGGAGTGGTTGGTCAGTGGGGTGTGCCACCTGACGTAGATGGGAATGGAAGTGCTTTGGTGGACATCTGTGCTGGTAAGGGGTTGGTAATAGCCAACACCTACTTTCGGCATAAGATGATCCACCGGTATACATGGAGAGTAATGAGGAGGGTGGATGGTGAACTTGTTGAACGAAAGGCAACGATAGACTACGTGTGTGTGGATGAGCGAATGAGAAGACAAGTGTTGGATGCAAGAGTGTGGAGAGGGTGGGGGAATGGAGTCTCGGACCATCACTTAGTGATGGCCAAGGTAGAGCTGCAAAGAAAGTGGTTGAGGAGACGAAGGGGAAGACAGGAGGAAGCAACTCCTGTGAGAAGAGTGGAGAAATTGCAAGATAGTGAGAAAATGACAGAGTATAAGAGCATAGTGGAAGAATGACTGGGAAGGTATGAGCTAGAGCAGATGGAAGGGGTGGAAGATGTATGCAAGATATTCATGGAAGAGATAGGCGCAGCGTGTGAGGCAGTTTGTGGAGTGAGGAGGAGATGCAAGGGTGTGCAAGGGACAGCATGGTGGAATGATGAGGTGAAACGAGCTGTGGAACAAAAGAAGAAGGCATATAGTGAATGGTTAGCGAGTAGAGGTAGGGGAGATGAGAGAGAGAAGAGAGAGGTATATGTGAGCAGGAGAAGGGAGGTTAAGAGACTGGTGAAGGAGAGGAAAAAGAAAGTGGATGAGGAGTTTGGGAAGAATCTGAGTGTGAAATGGAGGGAGAGTAAGAAATTGTTTTGGAAGGAGGTAAAGAAAGTAAGGCAGTGTGAAAGGGGAAATAGTAGGGGAGTGAAAGATAGGAATAATAGATTGTTGGTGGAGAAGAGAGAGAAACTGAGGAGATGGAAGGAGCACTTTGAGGATTTGTTGAATGTGGAGAGTGAGAGCAGTGCAAGTATAAGTGGTTGGGGAATGGCAGGGAGAAGAAGAGATGAGAGGAGGGAGGAAGAGATCAGTAGGGCGGAAGTAGTGGAAGCGATGAAGAATATTAAGTTGGGAAAGGCCCCAGGAATTGATGGAGTGTGTGGTGAAAGCTTAGGAATGGGGGTGAGATTGTTGTGGAGTGGATATGGAAGTTGTGTAGATTGGCTTGGGAAGAGGGAAGGGTTCCAGAGGACTGGAAATCAGGTATAATTGTTCCTTTATACAAAGGAAAAGGAGAGAGAGAAGTATGTGGTAACCATAAGGGTATTTGCCTACATAGTGTGACTGGTAAAATATATGGTAGAATACTCATTGATAGGGTTAGGCATATGACAGAGGAGCTAGTTGGAGAAGAACAAGGGGGATTTAGGAAGGGAAAAGGGTGTGTAGATCAGATATTTGTTCTACGATGTTTAGTGGAGAAGTATCTAGAGAAGGGATGGAAAGTATATGCTGCCTTCATGGACTTTGAGAAAGCTTATGACAGAATAGATAGGCATGGTATGTGGAAGGTATTAAGAATATATGGAGTGGAGGGGAAATTGTTGAGTGCTGTGAAGAGTATGTACGAGGGAGCTAGGGTTACGGTGCAAGTGGATGGTGAGCTGAGTGAGTTCTTTGATCTCAATGTGGGACTGAAACAGGGTTGTGTGATGTCTCTACGGTGCAAGTGGATGGTGAGCTGAGTGAGTTCTTTGATCTCAATGTGGGACTGAAACAGGGTTGTGTGATGTCTTCATGGCTGTTTAATATATACATGGATGGGGTTGTAAAGGAGGTGCAGGGTAGGGCAGTGGATGTGGGGGTGGCTCTAATGAATGAGGGTGAGATTTGGAAGCTTCCGGTGTTGCTGTTTGCTGATGATACAGTACTTTTGAGTTAAGATGAATGGGAGTTGCAAGGTTTAGTGAATGAATTTGGGACTGTGTGTAGGAGGAGGAATCTGAAAGTTAATGTAAACAAAAGTAAAGTTATGGTGTTTGAGTGGAATGAAGTCACAGAGTGTGCAGTGAGGTTGGATGGTGAGGATATGGAGAATGTGAGCGCATTCAAGTACTTGGGTAGTGTGATGAGTAAGGATGGAACTTTGGGGGATGAAGTGTGTGAAAGGGTACAGCTGGGAAGGAAGGTCGTTGGTACACTGAAAGCAGTGATGAGAAATAGGGAGGTGAGTATGGAAGTTAAGAAGTCACTGCACGATTGTATTGTGATCCCTACCCTGACGTATGGAAGCGAGGCATGGACCTTGCAAGAGGGGAACAAGTCAAGAGTGAGAGCAGTGGAAATGAGTTACTTGAGAGGAGCATATGGAGTGACGTGGAGGGACAGGTTGACAAATGAAGAAGTGAAGGAACGATGTGGGGTGGATGTGGATGTGGTTGAGAAGATTAGGAGAAATACACTGAGGTGGTTTGTACATGTGAAGAGAATGGAGAATGAAAGACTGACTAAGAGGGTGTATGTAGGTGAGGTGGAGGGAGGGAGAGGGAGAGGTAGACCGAGGATGAGGTGGAAGGATGGAGTTGAGAGGTATATGAGGGAGGGGGGGGTGAGTTGGGGGGAGGGTAGTCAAATGGTGGGTGACAGAGCGACTTGGAGGCGTTTTGTCTGCGGCCACCCTTTGCGGGATTAGGGCATCGGGCTATAGATAGATAGAGTGTTAAGGTGTGTGAATGTGCAAGTTTAGGCAGGTCTGGGAACGTATCCCCATTGACTACATGTTATAACAGGTTCACTATACAATGGATTGCTATACGATGGGGTTTTCAAGAACGGAACCCCATCGTATAATGAGGGTTTACTGTACATTCACCTGGAACTACCTGATTTATTATGAATTGTCTAGATTTCCTGCCACTCATTTCATAGCGTATATATTAGCAGCTGTCACCCCGCTGACATTGGCAGCACTGCACTCCCCGTAGGCAGGCCACCACACTGTATTCAGTTTACTGTCGTCTTTCAAGGTGAAAGCCCGTCAGATTCGCACCTGCCCAATTCAGCCGCTTTTTAGCCCCATGCAAAGGGCCCTGTGACCTCTACCCCCTACTAAACCTCGTGTGGAAAGAGGTAAAGGGCTAAGTGACTGCAATGGAACATGAACTGGCTAATTTGTCAATGAAAATGACAGACAATGACTACAATCTATCTGGTGAGTAAAACAGTGCAAGTGGAAATGTAAATAATGTGTAAACAGCAAGTGAAAGCAATGAATGTAAATATAAGTGAACGGTGGAAAATAGTTTTATAAGTTACTGCATAACACAGTGTATATAAGATAGAAATGTCTATCTATCTACAGTATAGCCCAACGCCCTAATCCCGCAAAGGGTGGCCGCAGACAAAACGCCTCCAAGTCGCTCTGTCACCCACCATTTGACTACCCTCCCCCAACTCACCCCCCCCTCCCTCAGATAACTCTCAACTCCATCCCTCCACCTCATCCTCGGTCTACCCCTCCCTCTCCCTCCCCTCACCTACATACACCCTCTTAGTCAGTCTTTCATTCTCCATTCTCTTCACATGTCCAAACTACCTCAGTGTATTTCTCCTAATCTTCTCAACCACATCCACATCCACCCCACAACGTTCCTTCACTTCTTCATACGTCAACCTGTCCCTCCACATGCTCCTCTCAAGTAACTCATTTCCACTGCTCTCACAAGGAGTAATGAAAGTGAAAGTTTCACTCTAGCATGTATGAATACTATGAGTTATGAAAGTGAAAATGAAAGTGACAGATTCACTCTCGACGCTAGTGTACAGGATGAGGAAGTGAATGCTACGTATTTTACTGAAAGAGAAATTGAATGCCTACAGTGACAATAAACTACTACAGTGGGGCACCAATTTTCGCGCCTAATTGGGTCCAAAAATAATGCGCGAAAGTGGAATTAGCGAAAGTTGGGGCATTGTCTTTATGGCAAAAAGGCTAATTGGTTCCTGGTTATCCTAAAGTAACATCAGATTTTCATTTTCACTTGCAATACAGTACATCAAATCACTATTGTACATTGCATTGTGAGATACAAACAATAAAAACTGTACAGTACACATTATATGAGGAGAAACATACCACAGAGACCAGGTTGAGGTGTTTAATGGATGTTGGGGGTAAGTATCCGAGGCGCGTGGCGGGCTTATTTAGCCACGCCAGACGTATTGGCGCCACCTCTTGCTGCCTCACTATCACCATGCTGTTTCCTCATACTACGCACTGTCGATTCTGGGATGTTAAATATACGGCAGATTTCACTGTTTTTTGCGCCCTTGTCCATGTGCTCAACTATCTTCCTTTTCATTTCATTATTATACTGCCGTTTCTTCACTCCAACACGATACTCTCTTTTAGCCTTGGCCTTTCCTCCCGACTTTGAATGTCCCGGCCACTTTTTATCACCACCACTGCCTCCCGGCCCTCCCCCCACACATACCAGGCTCTCCCCCCACACCACCAGGCCCTTTCCCCACACTACCAGGTATAGTAGAGGCCATTGAACCGTGAGAATCCAACACAATGGAGCTAGCACGCTCGTACACAATGGCGGGAATGGGTGGACAGAGTGTTGACATGACTTCATTCAAGATGACGGTGGGTTGCGGGCGGGCGATGCAGGAAATTCAAAGTTCAAAATATTGTCCCAAACCCAAAATTTGTGCGCGAAAATAGATTTTTTTCAAGCGAAACTGGAAGTTAGGGAATATTTGGTGCATGCCGCGAAAGTGGATTCCGCAAATCCTGCTGTAGCGAAAGTTGGTGCACTACTGTATTACTGAAGGAAACTTATGGATAAAGACTGTAGATATATATAAGTGTTATATAGTAACAGAAATATAAACTGTGAGTGTTTTTATGAATAATAAATGACGGAACACCAGCGGTGAACGATTGCAAGTGGGAAGGTCATACGCGTTGGAATTTTTCATTGCTTTCACAGTGGGGTTTTTTTTTTGGAATATGGATTCCAAACTATTTGAGAATCATAGAATAGTGTTTCTAGTGAAAATATCAGGCTGTGGTAATCATATTATGGGTTGTCGGGAAGTGTAAAGAGGAGACTTCGTTACCCAACTTCAGAGGTCTCCACAAGTCCTACGGTACTCGACGAAGGCTCAACAAACATCCCACAAGAAAGCTGAAGGTATGTGCCATATGCATAAGTAATTATAATATTCTAGGACTAATAACTGATTTTTGGCAAAATATTTTTAGAGAGTCTGTCAGAGCGCGAATATGCCCGTGACACGCAGGTCAGGCAAAAACAACCCCGCGGTTTACGGGTTAATCTATACAATGTTCACTCTAACCTGGTAAAATTAATATGGCTGAAGCTAGTCTTACATAATCTGTACTATAATCACTTAAAATTGGTAAAAATAATGATAAAAACTAACTGTATAAATAAACAGAAAAATATGATCATACAAATTTAAAAAACAAAAAAAATGTGAAAATCCAGGTCCCACAATCAAACTCTACTCTAACCAGGTAAAATAAAGAAATTAATAACCAAATCAACCATTAATAATCATAACTCACCATGAATATCAATCACGAAAATAAAATACAGTACTGTATAAATATATCACGAACATTACCCTTATGTTCCACCATAATGAAAAAATATACCGGTACTGGTATACAGTACTTACATGAAGTACAGGACAAATAAAAAAAAACATTACAATGAGAAGGAGGGATGGAGTGGGGAGGTTTGAGAGCTGGAAGGAGGGCAGCAAAATGATGGGGGATAGGGCGACATGGAGGCAATTAATGTGGCTACCCCTTAGGGTATTAACCCCTTAACCGTGGGGCATCACTTGTGTGACGCTCGGGTGCAAGGGATCATACCACGGGGCGTCACTTTTGTGATTCTGTGTCATTTTGAATTCGTCTGGGCTTTCAAGTGGTGGCTTGTATCATCTATCAGTACTACCAGTGTCCAGCTATAGTCAGCACTGCTAATGTCATCTGTACTCCCATCCATTGTTGACAATTCATCCATTTTCCCGTCCTTGACTCCTGTCCATTACCCTCTACTCCCGCCTGCCCAGCTACACTACACAAATCCTGGACGGATTTTTCCACTCATTTGATCCATTGAAATGAGCCCTATGCCCTATTCTTTTACAAAATAATATATAAAAGAAAGAGAAAAGGTAATTGATACTGCCATACATCTGGAATGGGATAATTATCACCTGGCAACACCCCACGTGTACTAGTTCGCTAATTTTTCCTGTTTATTTCCCCTTGAAATATCCCATACGACCTATTCTCATGATAAAAGTCTATCTATCCATAGCCTGATGCCCTAATCCCGCAAAGGGTGGCCGCAGACAAAACGCCTCCAAGTCGCTCTGTCACCCACCATTTGACTACCCTCTCCCCAACTCACTCCCCCCTCCCTCATATACCTCTCAACTCCATCCCTCCACCTCAATAAAAGTAGATATAAGAAAGGAAGGGAGAAGCCTAAGTGATATTTACATTCACCTGGAACTACCTAATTTATTATGTATTGTCTAGATTATCCTGCCAATCATTTCATAGCATATAAATTAGCAGCTGTCACCACACTGACGTTGTCAACCTTTCCCTGCCCATATATGCCACATCATTCAGTTTACTGTCGTCTTTCGAGGTGAAACCATGTCTGATATGCACCCGTCCACTTCCGCCGCTTCTTAGCCCACTGCAAAAGGGCCCTGTGACCTCTACCCCTACTAAACCTTGTGTGGAAAGGGGTACAGAGCTAAGTGACTCTGCCCTGGAACGTGAACTGGCTAATTTATCAGTGACAATGATGGACAGTGACTCCAATCTTTCTGGTGACTCGTGGGATTAGGCAGGGGAGGAAATGGTGACGGAAGCCCGCAGTACGAGTGCTTCTGTGTCCCAAGTTCTAAAAGTGTAAGTGGAAATATGAATAATGAGTAAATAGCAAGTGAAAGCTGTGACTGTAAATATAATTGTACAGTGGAAAATAGTTTTATAAGTTACTGCAAGTGACAATGCATAAGTGTAAATAAAATAGAAATGTAAATAATGTAAATAAAATAGAAAATGTTAATAGAAATGTAAATAGTAATATAAGAATATGAGTATAATTACTTGGAGTAATGAAAGTGAAAGCTTCGCTCACTACGCTAGTTTACTGAATGAGAAAGTGAATGCCTGGAGTGAAAATAAACTAATAGTACTGCAGGAAATCCTCATCCTGCCCTAGGGTGGGAGAGGAGGTCTGGATGATGATGATGATGATGATGATGATAATGATGATGATGATGATACTGCAGGAAACTTATGGATAAATATTGTATACATAAATAAGTGTATAAAGTACTAGGAATATAAAGTGTGAGTGTGTTTGTGAACAATAAATGACAGCTCCACCTCAGAATACCAGCAGGGAACGAGCGCGGGTGAAAAGCTCGTACACGCTTGTAATTTACATTGCTTTCACATTTTTTTGTGGGGTGGGGTGGGGGGGGGGATATGGATTCCAAACTATTTGAAATTCATAGAGTAGTGTTTCTAGTGATAATATCAGGCAGTGGTAACCATATTACGGGGTATCGGGAAGTGTAAAGTGGAGACTTCGTTACCCAACTTCAGAAGTCTCCACAAGTCCTACGGTTGTCGACGAAGGCTCAACAAACATCCCAGGAGAAAGCTGAAGGTATGTGCCATATGCATATGTAATTATAATATTCTAGAACTAATAACTGATTTATGGCAAATACTTTTAAAAAGTCAGTCGGAGAGCAATTATACCCGCGGGACGGGTACGGCACGCTCACAACATCCCTGCGGTTAAGGGGTTAAGGTGTCTGGCAATGGAATAGAGTACAACAAAACTATTAGAAACTTCATACATAAAGCAAAAATTATAAAAAAGCAGAGGCCAAATTTCATATCATACCGTATCGTTTATAATGGCTACAACATGCTTGCATGCGTCTTTATGGAAGTTTCAATAGTTTTGTACGTTGTTTTTCCGATCATGACATGCAATAGCTTCACCCTGCAATAGCTGCCATCCCCAGTGCTACTGAGGAGGTTGAGGAGGTCTAACCTGGGTTACCATACACCTTCTCCCTTGGGTATACAGACTTTCATGGCTTTAGTGACTTTCAAGATTATGTTAAGCTTGGGTTGAAGAGACCTAAACTACACCTTCTTCCTCAAATGAATTGCTTTTCAAGGTTTAAGTGGCTTTCAAGGCTATGCTGTGCTAGTTGAAGAGTCCTAAACTGCATGTACCATAGGGTGGTCAAAAATGTACCAAAAAACTTTTTTTCAAATCTATTCTCCACATGGATACTTCTGTTCCGTATCACTTAAGGAGCTTTAATGCAAAAAAATCAAGAAAATTGTCTCATATTTAGAAATCACTCCCTGGAGGAAAAATATGTGATCCTGATAATATTGTCTAGTTGTCTAATGAATATATGGATTGTAACTGCCTGTAGCTATCCTAAAACTGCGACAACTATCGAACTACACACTGTATGAAGCTTGAGCAGTAGTCGGTAGACATACGTATTGTAACATGCGTCTACCACTGCTGCGTGCTGCAGCCATCTGTTGGAAACTCCGTTGCAGCTGGAAAAGCACCACATCCACACCGCAGCGCGTGCTGGGTGGCTCGTCGATGACCCAGTGGTCACTCAGTCACTCTGTGGATGACTATTTCTCCACACAATGGGACGTACATTGGTGTGCTCTCGACAACTAGTGTGTCGCGACATCGAGCAGTGAGTTACTCTGATCTGGCAAGTAAAATTTATATTATAACCACCAATAATGACACTTATCAAAAAGTTACTTTGATATATTAGGTTTTTATGCTCCATATTCCAGGCACTTGTTGATGAATATCTGATATTAAAAATGGAATATTACTACTGAAATACCAAACACAATGCTTAATAATCATTGTACCCAGCATATGATCATAAGTATGCAGATACGAGGAGCGAAGTGAAGCCCATTTATCAAAATAATGTTCTGATGAGTACTATTATCAATAGTTATAATAAAGCCTTGCTTACCAGCGTGCTCTATTCACAGGTCATGCGTATGACAAGAAGCAGTCCAAAAGTATGGCTTCTGGGCATGCCCGAGTAAGATACTGTATATTGGGTGCTGGCCTGCCAACTAATGCCAATGTCCACAGGAACTTCATGTTTCACCATCACAACAGTCTTGCAATCAGTCGCAGTGCTAAGAGTACCAATGAGAAGATAATAGTGATCTGGGATAAAGCGCGCATCCCGACCCAAAGGGTAGACTCAGGTATTTGCAACCTCCAGAAGCTTCACAAAGAGTACTGTGTATTGAAGAACAAAAGATCATTACCGAAACCAGGGTAACGGGTCAAAGAGCAAAAACTTCAAGAAAAAATTTCACAAAACGGTTTAATATATCTCGAAAGGAAGCTCTGCTCACTGTGACAAATGAAGAGGTTAAGCAGTTCCTGCAATTACAGCAACAGAATCCCTTCAGCGGGAGTAAGTCCAGGGTGGCCAGAATCTTGGCATACAAGGAGGCTCGTAAGCAGCACAGAAGTGATCAAGGCAACACTCGAAATGAAAAAAGCAAGCTCATTGCATATCAAATGGAAATGACTGTACCATCCACTTCTATTGATGCTGAAGGCTGTAGTGCTTCCTCATCAGCGGAGTCTGAGGATGAATTTCAAGGGCCATCGACATCCAAACAAAGTAGACAACAAAGTAAAGCTAAGAAAACCATTGTAACTAAGAAAGTAGCTGTGCATGCTGCAGCTGGTCACTCACAACCAGAAAAGCCTGCCAGTTCCGACAAAAGTTGCTTTGAAGAAGACGAAGTGATGCATTTTTCCAAAACTTAGTGTTTTAAGTGTGTTCTTATCAGCATTCAAAGAATGTCTACGTTTGGAAATGTTGAAATCCCGTTGATGTTGTGTTCATATTCTCGGAATTATGGCATCAGGAGTGACCTCTAAAAATTGTGCACTTCATCAAATTTTGCACATAGCACTTTCAAAGATCATAGGGAACATATATAGCCTTATGGAAGTGATTTTTTTTTTTTTTTTTTGGGGGGGGGAACCTATCTTCATCCTGAAGTAAGCTGTTTTTCAAGGTTTGAGTGGATTTCAGGGTTACTTATGAGTGATGATTGGTTAAATATTTGAAAGATTTATTTAACAAAAGAGGACTGTAAGGTGTAATAAACGAAATAAACCACTTGGGAAAAGACGTTTGGGAGCTTTCTTAACCAACGACAATACGGGGCAAGGTCACAGAGGAGCCCACTAAAGAATAACACTAATATGATGCTAGTCACAAAGAAGTGCTATGGAAAGGATGAAAGGTGCCATACTCCTTTTATTCTAACCTGGCCTACAA
>NC_137060.1:17320416-17352916 GCF_032717465.1 Coenobita brevimanus | reverse complement strand
GTGTCTTATCTCTGAAACCACTGCTGTACTACACGTGCTGTGTGGATGGGGCACCGGTCATGCATGAAAATAATAGTTCCATCTGGGAACGGAAAACCCTTTGCGCGTCAAGATGGCAGGAAACGTTCCTCCAGGATATGGACATACTGGTCACCAGTATAACGCCCCTCATTGCTGGACAAGTCACCCAGGCCATGTAGGATCAGGTATCCCCATATGCTACAGGTAACGTGACCCGATCGTGCCTCATCACAAATGTTGCCCTCTCGTATCTGCATGTTGAATATATATTTACTTTTTTATTACTGCAGCCATGAGACAATACTAGGTGATGACATGTCCCCCTAACCTTATATTATTTAGTACTGATCACATTTTTTTCTTGGCAGTCTTTATACAAAGAAAACAGAGGCAAAGAGTAGAAGGAATCATATCTTTTTCCAGGACAATATGAACAGAATAAAACCAAAAATAAGGGATCTGATTATTTTAGATACCTGGTCATATTCCCTTTAAAAGACTGGAAATCAAGGATGGAGGGGTATGCAGACTGCGGAAGACAGCTTCAGTATTGACCTATTCCATACGTAAAAGTCTGAATATCGGTTAATTACCGTAACAGTGATAGAAAACAGATGACTCCAACGAAGACAGAGCCTGGAGGGGGGCAATAAGAGTACAGAATTTTATCAGTAATAAAAATGGCATATCATATACCTGGTGTTGTTTCTCCTCCAGCAGTGAACCCTACCACGCGAGGTGGAGGAGAAACGCTTCTCATCCGTGGACATGACTCGCGGCCAAAAGTCTAGGTTCTCCTGGAAGTAGCGTTGAACAAAGGCTAACCTCCCCTCTCTGTGTTGTTGTGTCAGGCGTTTCTTCATTGCTGGAATTCTATGGTGTATACCAGCGTCATGCATCCTTCGCCTGACAGTCAGCGCAGACACATCTAACTGAAGACTGTCCCTTATGGGCACCGCGTTCGTAAGGGGAGTTGGCTCTGCTGCCGCGACAATAACAGAATCTTCAGCCTGGGTGGTTCTTCGAGGGGCTCCCATCCTTTCTAACATGCACGTATTCTATTTTATCTATCTATTGCCAGACGCCTCAATCCATTTCGGGGTGGCCACAAACAAATCGCCTCCACGTCACCCTGTCCCTCGCCATTTCACTGCCCTGCTCCCAACTCACACCCCCCTCTCTCATATACCTCTCCACCCCATCCCCTCATCTCATCCTCGGCCTCCCACCTCACTCACATACACTCTCTTCGTCAGTCTTTCACCCTCCATCCTCTCCACATGGCCAAACCACCTCAGTGTATGAAAGTATTCGCTATTAGTAAATATGGCGCTAATAAAAATCAATGCCGAAAATCTAGTTTGGAATAACATTACGAGTATGCATACTTGTGTTTAAATAAATTTTATATGAAAATATTGTTACAAAGGCAACTGTTGTACTAAATAAACTGCTGCCTATAAAGCTAGTGGCTTAGCGAGATTAAATGCACCTCAAGGCCAGATATCCTAGTTTCACCCCATCACTGCACGGGACAGCCCTGCAGAGGCGATTGCTTGCCAGTGGTTCATGGCTATGCTTGGCCAGACAGACCAGGGTTACACAACAGCAACAACAGCTATACATCAAGAGACGGGCATTGAAGTCTCGTTCTTAGAATGACTAGGACTGATTTGTATGTGACCGCCATAAATCAAAACTCTGTCAGTTCCTTCCAAAGAAACGTAAACACACAAATATCCATTCCATTGAGATGCCTGGACACACTGTGTTTGAAATAATGGGGCACTGTGCATTGGAAGAAGACATGATGAGACATTCCAAAAAATAAAGTCGTATACAAGAACGACAGATTACTAGTTAACAGTTGCATTGCAGAGTGGGTGGGAGGATGGGGCGAGGCTGGTGCCTCGTTTCAGTCATAATGGGGGAGAGATGCAAGCAGAGAATTCAGATGAACAGTGGTGCGTGTGTGGAGAGAGAGAGAGAGAGAGAGAGAGAGAGAGAGAGAGACCGACGGTTATGTAGTTATGTTGGGGAAACATCATGTAGGCTACTTCATCATAAAACATGTGATTTTCATTATTCCTTAGACTCCACCAATATTCTTCATCTGGTTTTGAGTATGAATATGAGTTTTAACTGTTCTGATATTTCTTAAATGTTTGAATATCTTGACTGCATACAAATTATTTTTAGCTGCTTGGATTTTTTTTGAAGCGGTAGATACTGAGCTAAGATGGTTAGCTGAAATAATGCCCGTGTCTAGGGATTAAGACATGTGATAACTCACTAGCTCGCCTAATCACACTGATTCATAGCCGAACTTCTTATATTTTGTTATGTGCATTTCTGCTATTAGTACTGTATTATAGTTTTTAAGGCACCCGAATATAAATATAATTTCATCATTTAATCAGCAGTAAGACTGACTGATACCTGCGAGTATGAAAATAAAATTCTCATTTCATTTAACAGTCGGTGAGCGAATGACACTGCTTTGATACTAGCTAAACTCTGGTTGCTCGTGGGAGGTTCGAAACTGTAACCTGTCGTCTGGGAAGAAGGGGCCGAGACTAGCGCCTTCCACATTGGGTGTAGTACGAATTTCTGAACGGAGCTGTACATCCTGTCCATATCACTTCATGCCTACCATGAAGACTGCTATGACTGTACATCCTTTCCATAGTATTTCCTTGTGACCAGCATCATTCTAGTGTTAACCTCTTGTTACAACTCAACATTCAAGACGGAGAGAGAGCAATTTCAGGCCAAGATAGTGAAAATAGTATGCAACTTGCCATCTCTTCCACAGCACTTCGTGACTAGCATCATTAGCATGAAGACAATACTACGGCTCTACATTCTTTCCATACCACTTCTTCGTGATTAGCATCATATTCTATCTATTGCCAGACGCCTCAATCCCGTACGGGGCGGCCACAAACAAATCGCCTCCACGTCGCTCTGTCCCCCGCCACTTCACTGCCCTGCTCCCAATTCACACCCCCCTCTCTCATATACCTCTCCACCCCATCCCTCCATCTCATCCTCGGCCTCCCCTTCCCTCTCCCCCCTCCTCACATACACTCTCCTCGTCAATCTCTCACCCTCCATCCTCTCCACATGGCCAAACCACCTTAGTGTATTCCTCCTATTGCATCCTATCACATCCACATCCACACCACAACGCTCCTTTACATCCTCATTTGTCAGCCTCTCTCTCCATGTGACTCTCCAGGCTCCTCTTAAATAACTCATTTCCACTGCTCTCACTCTTGACTTGTGTCCTTCCGACAACGTCCACGCTTCATTTCCATAAGTTAGAGTTGGAATCACAATACTGTCATGTAGTACCTTTTTCACTTGCATGTTCACTTCCCTGTTTCTTATCACTGCTTTCAAGGAACCAGCAACCTTTCTTCCTTGTTGTACCCTTTCAAGCACTTCACCCTCCAAACTTCCATCCTTACCCGTCACACTACTCAAGTACTTGAATATACTCACATTTTCCATTTCCTCACCATTTAACCTCACCGTACATTCATTGACTTCACCTCTCTCAAAGACCATCACTTTACTCTTCCCCACATTCACCTTTAGATTCCGTTCCTTACACACTCTCCCAAATTCATCCACCAAGCCTTGCAGCTTCGTCTTCACTCAACAACACAGTATCATCTGCAAACAACAGTACAGGGAGTTTCCAAACACTACCCTCTCTCACCAGGGCCACTCCAACATCAACTACCCTACCTTGTACCTCTTTTATTACCCCATCCATGTACAGATTGAACAACCATGGAGACATGACACATCCCTGTTTCAACCCAACCTTCAAAGAGAAAAATTCACTTAGTTCACCATCCACACGCACTGCAGCTTAGCACCATCATACATACTCTTCACAGCATTCAACAACTTCCCATCTACTCCACATATTCTTAATACTTTCCACAATCCTTGTCTATCCATCCTGTCATATGCTTTCTCCAAAGCCATGAAAGCCGCATAAAACTTCTTTCCCTTCTCTAGAAACTTTTGCACTAAAGATCTAAGAATGAATATCTGATTTACACAATCTCTTCCCTTCCTAAAGCTTCCCTGTTCTCCAACTAATTCCTCAGTTCTTTCCCTAACTCTGTCAATAAGTATCCTACCATACGCTTTTCCTGTTACACTAAGAAGACAAATGCCCCTATGATTACCACACACTTATGCAAGCCCTGCCTGGGCTTCTTACCTCACCAAAACACACAACAACACTTTACAGACCATACAGAACAAGGCCCTAAAAATAATCACAGGCTGCACAGCTACTACACCCACAGACCACCTACATCAAGAAACCAAAGTCCTCAAAGTCAAGGATCACCTAGACATGAGGCACCCAGTTTCTTGCTGCAGCCTCCACAAACCCACAACATCCACCACAGTACATGGCAGCACATCCATCCACACCAAGGAACATCAAAACAACACCCAGCACACGATACCATACACAAATACTGTCATCTCTCCCCCCTCGCCCACCTCAGACCAGCTGCCAGAAGCATATCCACACTCGGATCACTCGCCGCTCCATTCAGTCACTTAAAGACAACACGCAGCTGCATGCACGGCCTCCTGACATCCACCCTTCTGAATTCTATCTTCCTTGTGAGGACAGGGTCCACCTGGCCAGGCTGAGATGTGGGCACCATCCAGCCCTCTTAAGCTACCAGAAGAGGCTGGATGACTCCGTCGCTGATGCCTGTCCAGGATGCAACACAGCACCTCATACTATTAAGCACATTCTGGAAGACTTCATTGCACACAATCACCTATGCCAACAACACAACATACATTCTTTGAGAACTCTGTGGGAAAGCCCAGTCTCGGCCATGGCCTTCCTAAAGGACTCGGGGCTATTCGGCCAGACTACCTAGGGAACAACTACTACTACTACTACCACACACTTATTTTTCTCCTTTCCCTTTGTACAAGGGAAAAATTATACCTGACTTACAATCCTCCGGGACTCTACCTTCCTCCTAGGCCAATCTGCACATCTTCCACATCCATTCTACTACTATCTCTCCCCCTGCTTTAGCATTTCACCACACACTCCATCAATTCCTGGGGCTTTCCCCAATTTGACTTTCTTCATTGTTTCCACAACTTCTATCCTACTGATTTCTTCTTGTCTTCTCACCTCCCTCCTTCTCCCAGCATTCCCCAGCCACTTATACTCACATTACTTCCATTCTCTAAGTTCAACAATTCCTTAAAGTGTTCTCTCCATCTGCTCACTTTATCTCCCTTCTCCACTAGTAATCTACCATTTTTATCTTTCACTCCCCTGCTAACTTCACTGCCACCCTGTCTTACTCTCTTCACCTCTTTCCAGAACATTTTCTTACAGTCCCTCCACTTTACACTCAAATTCCTTCCAAATTTCCTCATCCACTCTCTTCTCACTCTCTCTTACTAATCTTTTCACCTCTCTCTTCCTTTCTACATATAACTCTCTCTTCCGCCTCTTAACTTCTTCCACGCCCCTATTTCTCATCCATTCATTGTATGCTTTCTTTTGTGCCACAGCCTGTCTCACCTCTCCATTCCACCACGCTGTTCCTTGCACCCCCCTCCGTCTTCTCTTCACCCCACACACCACCTCACATGCTGCACATATTTCTTCTGTGAATATTCTGGACACACCTTCCACGTCCCCCATCTGCTCCAATTCATATTTACCCAATCGTTCCTCCACTTCTCTCTTATATTCTGCCTTTTTCTCATCCTCTTGTAACCTTTCCACTCTCCTTGCAACTACTCCTTCTTCCAATGCTTCCCTTATTCTATTTCTCCATCTTACTTGGATCTTGATTCTGGCCACCACCAAGTAGTGATCAGAAAGTCCACTCCCCCAACCTCTATAAGCTTTTGCATCCATTACAAATCATCGCATCCTTTCATCCACACACACATGATAAATCATTGCCTTCCTTTCATTCAGTTCACTCACCCTTCTCATCACTCGCCATGTATACCTGTGCATCATTTTGTGCCTGAAGAGAGTTTTGGCTATCACCAACTCCCTCCCGGCACAAATGTCCACTAACGCACTGCCATTCTCATCTATTTCAGCAGGCACACCCCACTCACCAACTATTCCATCCACCTTCACATTCCCTACTTTACCATTCATATCACCAATCAAAAACACTCTTTCATTCCTTCCAAACTTTTCCATGCACAGTTCCACATTTGTCCAGAACTCTTCTCTCACTCTGCTTGCACGATCTTGCATTGGCGCATACACGCACACAATCGCCCACATTTTTATTCCAACTTTCAATCTTACCCACACAATCTTTGACCGAACTGATCCATACTCTCTTACGTTCTTCTTCCATCTTTTACTCACAACAATACACACTCCTTCTTTTGCCCTCTCATTCTCACCTACCCCTGCACATATACCCCATCCATACTCCCATTCTCTCTCCTCTCCATTTAGTTTCAGTTATTCCACATACATCCTCTTTCGCACCCTCAAGCACCTGGACAATCTCTCTCTCTCTTTCAACTCATCATTCGCACCTCTTACATTCCATATTTTATCATATTCTAGCGTTAATTTATTGTTACATCTCGGCACTGATGACAGAGATGGCAATAAAGACACTAACTATATCCTTTCCTCATAACACTTCTTCGTGACTAGCATCATATTCTAGTTTTAATCCACTGTTGCAACTATCTATAGCCAGATGCCTTAATCCCATAAGGGGTGGCCCCCCCCCCCAAAAAAAAAAAATCATGTCACCCTATCCCCTGCCATTTCACTGCCCACCCCCCAACTTACAACCTTTCTCATACACCTCTGCACTCCATCCCTCAACCTCATCCTTGGTCTCCTCCTCCCTCCCCCCCCCTCCACCTCACTCATATACTCCCCCAGTTAGTCTCATATCTCTCTACTCCATCTCTCCATCTCATCCTTGGTCTTCCCCTCCCTCTCCCTCACATACACTCTCCTAATCTCATACATCTGTACTACATCCTTATTCCTGAAGTCTCAGTAAAAATAATAATAATAATAATAGTAACAATAACAAAAACTAACAATAACAAAAATAATAATACTGCAACAATATACATATCTGCAACCCACCTGAAGCATGTCCTTGACTGGTTTGAGTAGTAACCAAGTCCCCCTCGAGGATGGAGGACAACTGGGGGGCCTGGAAAATCACTTCCTCAGGAAAATGTGAGATGTGGTGAGGCCGAGGGAGAGTGTGGCGGTGTGGTGTGGCGTATCGGTGTGCCTCGCAGTGATGAATATAAAACAGATGTGATGGAAGCAGTGATGCAGAACGTTTAATTTGCAAACCACTCAATGACCTTGGTTCTTCCTTGGTGCTGCTGGCAGGAGGAAGAGGTGGTGGTCTGTTGTGCTGCCTTTTTCTTACTTGCTCACTGTATGCCAAGTTTCTACAAACCCTGTCAGCGCTCAAGGGCTGTGCCAGTGATATACAAGATGAGACTTTACCTTCACGTCCTCCTCTGCCATGGCACCAAGGCTGAGGGTGAGGTGGTCCTTGGCTCTCGAACCCTGGCACTCGTCATTCTCCCTTGCAATCCACTTCCAAAACAGGCCCATTATATCAAAGTTAATGATCTGTTTTGAACTCCTTGACTGAACTCCTTGATCTTGAGCTCTTTAACTGTGAAATCCTCCTCAGCCTCCATACCTTCCTTATCCTTGAGGCCCTAATGACAGCTCTCCACACTGCTCAATCTCTGGCAGCCTCTCTCTTCAGTGCCTTATCCCTAAGGCCACACTCTCCAACTGTTTGATCTCTGGCAGTTTCTCTATTCTGCATTCATTTTATCACTGTCGAGACCTTGCTCAGTTATACATCCCACAACCTCCTCCCTATCCCACGAAACGAGGATGGTGGGGGATAGGAACTTCAGTCAGCAGTCCGCAGGGTTCAACTTTAGAGGTATATGGAGGAACAACCACCTGTAAAAAAAAAAAAAAAAATGGAGGGCATCTGAAATCTGGTTTATGAGAGAGAGAGAGAGAGAGAGAGAGAGAGTATTCAGTCTATTCACTGCCTAAAACCTTCAGTGGAGTCAACTTCACTACATGAGAGGATGGTTACAAGTTCTTAACATCTACACAGCTAAGACTTGCTCCCATTTATCTGTACGGTACCATGCCATTCATTTACCAAACACACATTCTCAGTAATACATCAAGTGAGTGGATGGCTGGATCAACACTTACCCACCAGAGATGTGATGTTGGTTTTTGGGTGGTTTTTCCTCTTCCTCCTCTTTCTTTCTCTCCTATCTCATCCTCCTCCTCCCTCTTCCTTTACTTCTTCCTCTCCTCTCTTCTTATTCTTCCTCCTCCTCCTCCTCCTCTTCCACCATCTTTCATCAATCTGCAACAACACAAAGCAACATACGCGATACATTACATGAGTTGATGGTTACAAGTCAATATATCTTGCATCAATCTAGAACACAGCTTAACCATATATTTAATACATCAAGTGAGTAGATGGTTACAAGCCAAAGTCATATCTTGAATCAATCTAGAACACAGCAAACAGCCAAATATTACTGCTACATCAGGTGAGTGAATGGTTACTATGAATTAACACTAACCCAGCCAAGTCTCTTCTTTCTTTACGATCATTTTCCTCCTCCTCCTCTTTCTTCTTCCTCCTCCTCCTCCCTCCTCTTCTTCATCATCATTCTCTTTCTCTCCTCCTCCTCTTCTTCCCCCTCCTCTTCCATCATCTTTCAATCTGAAAGACATGCTAACATGAGTGATACATTACATAAGTGGATGATTACACTTCAAAATATCTTGCATCAGTCTAGAGTATTAGCTACATCATGGGAGTGGATGGTTACATATGAACACTAACCCAGCACGGTTATTTCTCTTCCTTCTTGATCGTCCTCTTCCTCATTATTTTCTTTCCCTTTTCTTCTCTCCTCTCCTGCTTTTGTCTTATCCTGTTCCTCTTCTGTCTTCCTCATCCACCTTCTCTGCTTCCTCTTTCCCTCTTCAACTTCTCTTCTTTTTCGTCTTCTCTCCCTCTTTCTTCACTGTCCTTTTCATCTTTTCCACGCCTCTTTCACTTCCTCTATGTTTTCCTCTCCATTTCGTCCTCTTCCTCTTGCCTCAATTCTTCCTCTTTTTCCATTCTTTTCCTCTTGTCAGTTTCATCTCTGCAACACAACAGAACCTTATATTCAATATAGACTCAGTTGAAGTACTACAAATGAGTGGATAGTTACATACCACCGAAAGTGACGGTATATTCATAATAAAAATCTGTAGTCTGCCATTCATTTCCAAGCACATGAAGTGAGTGGATGGTTACACACACACACACACACACACACAAATACAAATCAAGGTTTGGTCTGCCATACTTCATTTCCAAACCACATCAAGTGAGTGGATGGCTACAAATCACCAACATTCAACAACGATTTATTTTTATTTATTTTTTTTCATTTTACGTATGCCACTCATTTTCCAAGCACTACAAGTGAGTGGATGGTTACTGATCAAACACCCAGCTAGATATGTTCCTCTTTCTGTTCCCCTTTTCTCTTCTTCCCTTTTCTCTTTCTCTTCCCCTTGCTCTTCCTCATCCCATCGTCTTATCTTTGTCACCCTCTTCTCAGACCAATATTTGCCTGGAATAATACAAAACCTTAACCAAACAGTCTATTACACATCAAATTAGTGGATGGTTTTAAGTCAATGAATGAACAAGTAATCAACAAATTCTATCTATCTATCTATAGCCCGACGCCCTAATCCCGCAAAGGGTGGCCGCAGACAAAACGCCTCCAAGTCACTGTCACCCACCATTTGACTACCCTCCCCCCAACTCACCCCCCCTCCCTCATATACCTCTCAACTCCATCCCTCCACCTCATCCTCGGTCTACCCCTCCCTCTCCCTCCCTCCACCTCACCTACATACACCCTCTTAGTTAGTCTTTCATTCTCCATTCTCTCCACATGTCCAAACCACCTCAGTGTATTTCTCTTAATCTTTTCAACCACATCCACATCTACCCCACAACGTTCCTTCACTTCTTCATTCGTCAACCTGTCCCTCCACGTCACTCCACATGCTCCTCTCAAGTAACTCATTTCCACTGCTCTCACTCTTGACTTGTTCCCCTCTTGCAAGGTCCACGCCTCGCTTCCATACGTCAGGGTAGGGATCACAATACCATCATGCAGTGACTTCTTAACTTCCATACTCACCTCCCTATTTCTCATCACTGCTTTCAGTGTACCAACAACCTTTCTTCCCTGCTGTACCCTTTCACGTACTTCATCCCCCAAAGTTCCATCCTTACTCATCACACTACCCAAGTACTTGAATGTACTCACATTCTCCATATCCTCACCATCCAACCTCACTGCACACTCTGTGACTTCATTCCTCTCAAACACCATAACTTTACTTTTGTTTACATTAACTTTCAGCTTCCTCCTCCTACACACTGTCCCAAATTCATTCACCAAACCTTGCAACTCCCATTCATCTTCACTCAACAATACTGTATCATCAGCAAACAGCAACATCGGAAGCTTCCAAATTCTGCATCACTATAAAACGTAGCTTTAAAGTGATACATCAAGTGGGTGGATGGTTAAGCACACGAGCTAAAAATTGATACATGAAGTGAAGAGATGGTTACTAAGAAAATTAACAAGTAATCAACTGTTTTACATCAATTAAACACAAATCAGACTAGTGATACATCACGTGAATGGATGGTTACAGGTTACTTAGCCAACCAAGTGTTTTCTTCCTCTTGCTCCTCCTCCTATTTCTTCCCCTTCGTCTTCAGTTTAATATTTGCCGGAAAAAAATTAAATTTAGTGATACATCAAGTGAGTGGATGGTTAAGGTAAATGAATTAAGTAATCAACATTTTGCAACCAATTAGATCAAGCTCAAAAACATTAATGGATCAAGTGAGTGGATGGTTAGGTCAGAATTAACATGTACTCAATTAGTAACAATTTTAAAACCTGTGATACATCAAGTAGGTGGATGGTTACAAGTCAAATAAGTTATCAGTATTTACCGTAACCAATCAGAACAATCTTAAACATACATCAAGTGAGGATGGTTACAAGTACAAAATTAAACAATCAAATTTTGCATCAATCTAGAACGAGCGAAAAAAAAAAAAAGTGATACATGAGGTGGGTGGATGGTACCGTACACACTATTTGGCAAGGCCAACAAATTGCCCTTAAGGAAACAATGCATGAATGCTGGGTTAAGTAGGAATTATAATTTTGAGGTTAAAAAAAATGATCTCCGTCGGTTAAGGAAGCTCCCTAATGCCTTTTCTTAAGCTTTTTTACTAGAAATTAATCAATGTCCCATATGAAATCACTGAACTCTTGAACGCAAATCCCTATCCAAAAACAAATCTCTTAAGTAATACGTATCAGGTACCCTCCACAACCGACAAGAATACGGGTCCTTTACCCCGTCACTCCCATGACCGAAGCTGCAGTTTGTTCCTTTTAACTGTAGGCGATTTTAATAAGCTCTGGGGAGGTTTTAATAAGCCCCCACACTCAGGGGGCAGGATGGCTCGGTGGCAGTGCGTCGGACTCACGACCGAGGGGTGGAGTTGGAGCCACGCTCGATAGCTGCCATGCTGGGGAGGAGTAGCGCCCTCCCGTCACCTATAATACAGTATGATCTATTAAGGTCTAGCTCGGGGGAACATTTCCGCCCCCCCCCCCACACACACACACGAGCGGGCAGTGCCCGACGGGCAAACCTTACCAAATCATGTTCCAGTTCACACTTTTAGAGGGTGGATGGCGGGCGCGTGTAGATGACGTCATAAGCAGGGAAACCACGGGCAAACCATCGAAATGCCCCTGCCCGACGTCGACTGGCTAACCACTACCTCACCACAGCTCGGTCTGCTGTGTAGAGAACAACACAGGTGTGCCCGGTTGTAGCCAATGGATGCCGGGGACTGCTCGATCTGGAAACTGCTAATTAAGCGAGGGATATCCACTCAGCAGGCTGTGACCGTCGGACACTGCCCGCTCGTATGGAAGGGACCTATGCTGCTAAAACTAAGCCAAACGGCCACCCCTTAAGGGATTATGGCGTCTGGCTGTAGACTAACGTAGGACCTTCTTACTGAATAAAATCGTCTAGGGATGGCATGAGAATGGAAAATTTATCAGTGAAAACACCGAGCCTAGCAGAGCCTTCGAACTAGCGGGGTTATACAGCCTTCAGTGACCTCTTCAGTCCGAGATATCGATCTACAGTCAGACGTCATAACCCCGTTAGGGGTGGACACAAATAGCCTCAGCCCTCAATGTCGCCCTGTCCCCTGTCATTTCGCTGCCCTCCCCCTGACTTATACCCCCCTCTCCCATTTACCTCTCCATCTCCTCCTTGGTCTCCTCCTCCATGTTCCCCTCTCCCTTGCCATTTCGCTGCCCTCCACCCAACTTATACCTCCCTGTCCCATATTCCTCTCCACTCATCCCTCCACCTCATCCTCGGTCTACCCCTCCCTCTCCTCCCCTTCACCTCATAAACTAGGTAAGTAATGGAGTATCAGAAACAATTAAGTCGCTTTATTTGGAGGGTTAAAACGTGGACGGTACAGTCACATAAAAACAAATACAGTAAAGACAAAGTAAGACAATCACATTAACACAACAAGCACATAAACCAGAACAAACACCTATTATAAAACACAAACACATGCAGAAAACAAACACAAACACTCACTATGACTCACTCTCCCTTCAATCCGATTATTCTTGAAGGAATACGCGAACGTAAGGAAGGGAGGATAAAATTTGTGAAAGGAATGAAAATATATATATATATCAAAGGGAATAGAAAGAAAGGAAGTATGGAAGAGACAGGAACAAAAAGAAAGCGAAAACAAAATGATTTAAGACTTGGGATACAGAAGGAAGAAAAAATAAGGAATCGATAAAGAAGCTGAAGAGTATGAACCATGAGATGAGGGAGGGATTAGAGGATTAGCCTAGCCAGATTTATACCCGCCATCCACTACTGTCATATCTACATTTTCGTCTGCTGGTCCTTTCGTGGCTGTCTGGTATAACTAATAAAAAAAGAGGGATTGAAAAGCGAGAAGGGCAGAAGGAACGGTATGTAAATTTATTCTATCAGCTAAAGTGGACAGAAAAACGGGGAGGTAAGAAGGAACGGCAAGTAAAACGGGAGGAAAAGTACCAGTCGCAAGGGCAGGTCCCAAGGGAAAACAGCTGGAGGACTGGGGGAGGGGATGGAGGTGCGGGGAGACACAAGGGCCCCCACCCCGTCCGCCCACAACCCTCCCCCCCTCGCCCGCCCACAACCCTACCCTCCCCACCGCCCGCTCACAATACTCTATCCCCCTCCGCCCGCCCACAACCCTCCCCCCCTCCGCCCGCCCACAACCCTTCCCTCTCCACCGCCCGCTCACAACACTCTATCCCTCCGCCCCCTCCCTCCCCTCCCGTCTCGCCACGTGAACTATGGGGACCGCACATGGAGAACGGGGAAAGGGGGAATTTTTTCCTTTGTTGCTCCTTTTTTTTTTTTCTTTCTTTTATTAATGATTTTCAACGATTTCCGATCGATTTCGAGATTTACTTTGTCGCAAATTACTCCAATCCCTACAGGGGGGTGAAGTCTGATACAGAATAACAACAAAATCGATCGAAATAGTCGCCTGAAGTCAGATACTGAATAAAATCTAAATCGATCGAATTACGTTACAAACCTACTGAATCGAACCTAACGTGCCATTACTAACCTATCATAATCAAACGAGGCTAAACCTAACCTTGTCCCAGCTAGGGGGGGTTCGTCCCCAAGACCTCCCCGGTGTCATTACCCAACCCACACCTAACCTAACCTTGCAAGCTGCTCAAACCTTAAAAAGCAACTTATCTTGGGGAAGAGGTGTAACAGGAAGCGCCCCGACTTGCACTGCTGTCGGGGATACAGTTTGGTAGCTTGAACTATAAACCAAGATTTGTAAGTGAACAGGAAAAGAAAAAAAGGCATCTTTAAAGTCACCCGTTTGATTATCACACTTTATTCTTGTTTTGGTCTTGAGAATTACGCATGTCCCATAGCACCACCATACACGACTGTCTTCTCGGATATCTCACTTGTCAGAACATCGCGTCGACGGAGAAAGTCAAGGTTGGCTGCGTTATTTTCCTACGCAATACGGATAATTTTCAAAGGAGGAAGAGACCGATCACGACACGAGGACACCTGGAAACTGCACGAAGTAACTCGCCCTTGGGTCGCATCGGCAGTTGTCGGGTCTGGTCGGGTCAGTGAAGGGCCGTCATTGGTTAATTAAAAATGCGCGCCACCCGAGATTATCATTCGGGTCTTCTCAGGTCAGGAAGTTCAAGGAAGACCGTCAGGTGGCAGCAGCATCGGAGTTCATCATTTATTTAGATCTTGTTACCAGCTAAGGCAGGGTGAAGCCCGCGAGTCACGATCTGAGAAATTAGTTACGAGACGATGCTGCAACCACCATAAAGATGCACTTGCGACGGAAACGCTACAGAGAAGGCCCGCCGCCTCTAATGTGGGGATATGATGTCACAGAGCACATTGAAATAACCGACGGACGAGGGGACAACGAAGGAAAATTAAAACGGCAAAAAGCCCTAAGAAGGCAGGAAAACGGACACATACACACACACACACACACACACACACACACACACACACACACACACACACACACACACACACACACACACACCGCTGGTGCAGTGGTAACGTTCTCGCTTGCCAACTGGTGGACGGGAGTTCGCGCCTCGCTCAGGTTGCGAAAAGTTTCACTGATGAAGTGGGTGGTTACTGTCCCCCTTGACCAAGGGGACAGGTGTGTGTATGTGTGAAGGTCACAGCCTTGCCCTTAGATCGGACTATATGAGCTCTCAGCTCCCTTCCGGGAGGGTAAAAAGCTGACGATCACGACCATCAAGTGATCCTGACCGACCCGGTGAATTACACACGCACGCACGCGCACGCACGCACGCACGCACACACACACACACACACACACACACACACACACACACACACACACACACACACACACACACACACACACACGGCCGTATTCCTAAATATTTCCTTTCCTTGTAGGGGCATGGGAAGGAAATCGGTAGTTGAACTGATGTCCTTTAAAATTTCTTTCCCTTCGTGAGGTGCTCAAATGAAAGATTTTTCCTTCGAGGAGGACCGGAAATTATTTTAAGTTTGAAGGAATTATTTGACCCCTCTTCAAAAGTTCCTTGGCAATTTTTGTGCATTCTGTTGTGGTTCACTGTCTTATATATATTAAAAAGATGAATGGATGTTACCGTATAATTATATTAATACAATGTACACCGCTATAATGTACTACTGTTTAAATAGCTCCATGAAGTGATCTGACGTTAAATGAATTGAATGCTAGAGTTGTAACAGCATTAACTTTGCCAGGTAGGTATGTAGGTAGGCAAGGACATAGGCAGAAAATGAGGTAGATAGGTGGCTATGAAAGCAGGCAGGTAGGCAATGTAGTACCTAGGTTTGTAGGAGAATAAGTAGGTATAGCACGGTGGTACGAAGGTACGCAGGTACTGTGGTAGATAAGAAGGTAGGTAGGTAAGTATAACACAGTGGTGGATAGGAAGGTAGGTAGGCTGTCAGGTGGGTAGGTATGCACAATGGGAAGATAGGTAGGTAGGTAGGGAGGGAGGGAGGAAGGGAGGTGGTTAGGTATTTTGGTAGACAGTAGGTAAGCACTATGGGAGACTGGCGGGTAGGTAGGCAGGCACTTTGGTGGGCAGGTAGATAGGTAAGTGGGTAGGCAGACACCTGGGCAGTGTGGTAGGTGGGTAGGTAGTTAGGTGAGCACTGTGGTATGTCAGTAACCATGTAGTAGGCAGGTAGGTAGTCTGGAAGATGGCAGAGCACTGCATAAGACTGCTATAAATTACGCATCTTACGAGGTGTAGGGGCCTGAGGCTAGGCTAGGGTACTGTGGTCCAGTACAGTTAAGAGCAGCTGAGCAGCCTACTTCTCTTGGTGACATCCAACCATCACCACTATGTGTGCTCTCTTTACCTGTTCTAAGCACCGTTTTAACTTTAGTAACAAACCCTCTAAATAGTACAAAGAACATAATCTACCGAAATGCCTGAGTTTATCCCAAACATCAAGAACAGGCCCCATAGTTGCATTATTGCTCTAAATAGCCCAAAACATCCTGCGAATCTTCAGAATTTTATATCGGAAAATAACTACGGATAATTACCAAAATATCGGTAAATATGTTAAAATATGCATGTCAATACATTTATTTGCATTTTAAATCAATATTTATACAAAACAGTTCATGAAAACGAAACACTTCCGCTAACTTTAGCACGTTTTTGCTCTGAAACCTGATTATAAAAAATGTTAAATTAATTTTTTTTAATGGATTTCAGATAATCAGGTGTGTACGAACTTACATAATGAAAAAAAAAAAAAAACAATTTAAAGTGCCAATTCTGTGCAGTTTTAGTGCCGATTCGGTAATTCGTCGCACTCCATAGCTCACAGGAGCAGTATGTCAATTTCAAACAATCTTCTCATGGGGCAAAAGTGTAATAAAAAAGTTACCTTATTATGCCTGTGAATGTTGCCAACCATCCCTGGGCCAAGACGCGCCATTGTGCCCGGCTTCCCATCACCGCTCCTCCCTGCAAACAAAAACACAGCGTTGCAACCTTTTCCCAGGATCCAAACGCGCCATTTTTTTTGCCCTCTCCTCTTTTGCCTCTTTACCTAATTACCATACGGAGAAGAATAGTCTCCCCTTTCGCCCGAAGGAGGGATGGGGTATTCGGTGGAGGGAAGGTTGAGGGAAGGCAAAAGTTGATGAAGGAATGTATGGTCGTGGGGAACAACTGCAAACGCTTGTGGGAAGGGAGGAAAGGGTGGGAAAGTAGAGCGCAAAAACTCTGTAAACTCTGAATAAACAATCTTCTGCAATGACTCATCTCCCGTAAGCATGCAAAAGGAAAAATAAATAAATAATGAAATAAAAACTTCAATGACTTACAGAATGGGCCTCATCTGGCTTGACACAAATGAAATCTACATCAGCACAACATTATGGGTAAAATTCCAGGAATGTAGATTATCAGACAACCAGGATCGGCATGGAAGGAGATAAGATGGATGAAAACATATCAAACAAACAGTTCCTAATGTGTTCGAGCAACTTAGGTTCTTTATTTACCATTCAGTACAAGCCCCAACACCCTGGGGAACACTGTCCCTGAAGGCCAAGCAGGGAAGAAGAGGAAGACAAAAAAAAAAAAAAAAAAATCGGTACCTTAGGGCATAGAAGGTACAGAAGTAATTATCATTACAAGCACAGTAATGAACAAAGACAAACAATGACACATACATGGCACAAAGTTGTTGCAATAATTATCGTTGCAAGTTCTGAGATGAGCAAAGTGGTACACAGATACACACTTATGTGTACATACGTATGCAGAGAGGCGCATATGCACACATACATATACGTATATATCTATGCATATATGTATCTACTCACGCACATGTAGCCATAGACATACTGTACGGTATGTACAGTACTACTGGATAGACACGCATGTATAAAGATATAGGCATGTGTACAGGTGTGCATACATATACATATGCTATATGCACATATATATGATATAATCACATATACATAGACAGGGAGAAATATATATATATATATATATATATATATATATATATATATATATATATATATATATATATATATATATATATAGACACATACCGTATACACCCTAAACAGATACATATACATTGTCACATACACAGGCAGATATACAGTATATACAAAAAACGATATTCATTCTAAAATTATCTCTTGATTCAAAATCCCTGCACCTGGACAATACATGCACATGCACCTCACGTGTCCGTTTGTGGACCACACACACACAAACACACACACGTATATATATATATATATATATATATATATATAGATATATATATATATATATATATATATATATATATATATATATAAAGCCGCTCGTGTTGTGTCTGGTATAGATTAAAACTGCTGTCACTTGACGGATTGCGTGGGGCTGTGAAATAATCCTAATTTGTTGTGACTGAAATATATAATGGATTTACCTGGTTCGTCAAAAAATTCAGGTGTCACAGCTTTTATTACGTCGTGGTGTAATGGCATCAGTGCCTGACTACTATCTAGAGGTCTGGGGTTCGATTCCCGGTCAAGAGCGTAAAAAACAATTGTACACACGCGTGTAATGTGTCTCTCTCCAATATACTGTGTGTGTGTGTGTATATATATATATATATATATATATACCAAAACGTCCCATCACTGTCCCATGGCATTACAATGAAAGGAAATCGGGGTGAAGGGTGAGGACGTCTTCGAGTACATAGAGATGTGTGATGAAGTAGGTACACAAAGCAGAAAACAAGAGCCCAGGGGGTCTGAAGGGGACAATAACTTGGCAGTTAACGATGTGATGGGATAATGCTTCAATCACGGCACTGTGACAGAGTTCATATGGCCTGTTGGCGGTCGGTCGTCCGGTGATATCCCCTGAGAAGCGATACCCCAGGCGAATCAGGGCGACGGCCACATCACAACGGCGGTTGAGGGTGAGGTGCTTGCCATAGGTGAGTCTCACGCCACGGTGGATGTCATAGTGCTGGATGGCGACACTAGTGGGGCATTCAGCATCGGTAAGCAGGGCTAGGTCCTCCCTGGACTCCTCGAGAAGGATTCTCGGAACATTTGTCGAGGACACAGGGAGGCTGATGGTAGCTACGGGAAGGTTACAGGCAGCTCGGGTCAGGCGATCTGCCTGGTCCTGTTGGATGTGACCAACATGGGCTGGGATCCAAATAAAACAAACCCTCAGACCAAGAGCATAAGCCTGATGGAGGCAGAGTAGAGGGAGGCGAAGAGAGGAGAGGGGAGTCAGGGTGGGTGGGTTGGGAATCGCTGATGATGAGACCTGGTAGGTGATGTGAGGGAAGGATGTCAAAGGCAGAGGGAAGGAAGTCAAAGGCAGAGCGTATAGCAGATAGTTCACACTGGGTACTGCTGGCCCAGTTGGAGCAACGCTGAAGTTTTCTTAAGTTCCCATTAAACGATTCCATTTTCTGTTAGACATCAAAAAGAAAGAACCACAGAAAATGAAAATTTCACCATCAATGGCAAACTATCATAAAATGGCGTGACCGTAGGTGATTAAAAAAAAAAAAAAAATACAATCAGCAAACTGAATAAATGGTCAGATGCCAAAGAACAGAGAATGAATTAGTATGGGGTGGTTAGAAAGATGAGGCTGATGGAAGAAGACGTGTAAAACAGAGACGGAGATGGCAATATATATATATGATTACAGGAAGAAAAAACAAGGAATATGTTTATACAGTAGTTGTGGAAGATAACAATGAATGACCGGTATCTCTGTTTTGTTTCTATTTTCCTGTTATCCTGCAAAGTTCTGGTGAGTGGTGTGGGTAGGTGAGTGGCGTGGGTGAGTGGTGTGGGTAGGTGAGTGGTGTGGGTAGATGCGTGGTGTAGGTAGATGAATGGTGTGGGTTGGTGAGTGGTGTGGATAGGTGTGTGGTGAGGGTAGGTGAGTGGTGTGGGTAGGTGAGAGGTGTGGGTAGATGAGTTATGTGGGTAGGTGAGTGGTGAGGGTAGGTGAGTGGTGTGGGTGGATGCGTGGTGTGGGCAGGTGAGTGGTATGGGTAGATGAGTGGTGTGGGTATTTTGTTTCTTTGGCCCGTATTTTTGTGGGTTATGGGAGCTCCCTAAAACCTTTTCCTGAGCGATTTATCTTGCTCATTACACCTTACTGTCCTCTTCTGTTACATAAATCCTACCAATATCGCCACACCCTGCCTAAATCATGTACAAAAGGATATTAACCAGCCATATTAAAAAATAAATATATACGGAAGAGATGTTAGGAAGCTTTGTTCTGGAATCTCACATGGTAGTACTATTTCGCAGTGGTCATAGTAGTAGTAGTAGTAGTAGTAGTAGAAGCAGTAGTAGTAGTAGTAGTAGTAGTAGTAGTTGCAAATGGACTGCAGGCTCAAACTACTGTTATTTCATTATCCTTTCGGGGGATAGGGAGGAGAGTGAAGAATATTTGTATACCCGACCACCTCCACCCCCACCCCCCGCCTTACCCGTGCCACCACGTGAAGGCCTCCCTCTCCACCCATAAAAATAGTCCTCGTTCTGAAGGGGTTAGTGTGAGGTTGATTCCGGGGGCTGTATTTATGCGGTTTTGGATGAGAGAGAGAGAGAGAGAGAGAATTATATTTTTCCCCTCAAAACACTTAAAGCTTTATTCTCTATTTTGCCAGGCTTCTTTTCACCTCCTCCTGAGCGATTTATTCCGCGTTCAGTTCTTAAATATTCCTTTGGTGTTTCCCTCGCCTTCACTGTCGGGAATAAGTAGCCTAGCCCCGGGACCCTACGCTCCTGATGGTGCAAGAAATGACTGGATGGACGGATGAATAGATGGATGAACTGATAGATGGATGGATGGATGGGTGGATGAATAGATGGATCGATGGATGGATGAATAGATGGATCGATGGATGGATGAATAGATGGATGGATGGATGAACAGATGGATGGATGGATGAACAGATGGATGGATGGATAGACAGGTGGGTGGATGGATGGATGGATGGATGGATGGATGGTTGGGTGGATGGATGAACAGATGGACGGATGGATAGAGAGATGGACAGATGGATGGATGGACAGAGAGACAGATGGATGAAAGGACAGAGGTTATATGCAAACCAAGTCAATATCAAAAAGCTTCAAAAAAAAAAAAACTATTAAGTACTGTGTGTGTGTGTGTGTGTGTGTGTGTGTGTGTGTGTGTGTGTGTGTGTGTGTGTGTGTGTGTGTGTGTGTGTGTGTGTGTGTGTGTGTGTGTGTGTGTGTGTGTGTGTGTGTGTGTGTGTGTGTGTGTGTGTGTGTGTGTGTGTGTGTGTGTGTGTGTGTGTGTGTGTGTGTGTGTGTGTGTGTGTGTGTGTGTGTGTGTGTGTGTGTGTGTGTGAAGCTATACCCCTACTCTGCTCTTTAATATCATTCTCTCTCTTGCTCCTTTCTGACGTTTTTCTTCATTTTATGTGACCCATCAAGAAAATAGCGAAAAATACTACTACTACTACTACTGATAGCGGTTTGCCTGAACGACATAACACTACAGCTGACCTTTTGATTGTAAGTCGCTTTGGAGGAGGAGGAGGAGGAGGATTACACAGGATTACACAGGAAAGCAAACAGCAACAGACCTTATGGTCCTTTCGAGGCTGCTTGTTAAGAGAAAACTATGACTACAAGATCTAACTCTACATGCTGAAGGATAAGGATAGTAAAGCAAGAAGGCTCCCCCCACCACCAAACCCTACAGGAAAAAGTTAGAAAAACCACCATGCAGCACGGAAAAACTGACATGGAAATTTCATAGGAAACACTGGAAAGGAAAAGTCACATTCTATAATACTTTATCTATAAGCTACCCGATAGAGTAACCTGAAAGAGAAAGTAAACAAATAAAATAATAGTTACGGCATGACATTATAAACCGGTACATTGAGTTAATGGGAAGTCTGTGGACATAACGTGGAAGCTACACACTGCACAGTGTGGATGTTTAGGGGTGGTGCGGCAGCCTTGCCTGGCGCTTTTAAGGTAGGCAGCAGTCAATCAGGCCCTAGCTCCGTTTGCTCCACTGAGACAAGGAACTCCCATGTGGGACAAGTACATAAGTTTCATCCTGAAGCAGTGACCCCTGGTACATTAAAAAAAATCCCGATGGTGGTCACTTGACTAACATGGACCCTCAGTGATCCACAGCCCATCACAGGTCGAAAGTAAGAGTAGTGACCGTTAACTCAGGGTTATCTGTGCAGATTCTAATCTGTGCTTATATTGCTTTCTTTGCATTGGGGAGATTGAAAAGTATATAGGACGGGTGTCTTAGATAAAAGGGGACTGCACAGTGCACAGTGTGGATGTGCAATGCCGAGGAGGAGGAGGAGGAGGAGATGGAGGACAAAGAAGAGGAAGAGGAGGAGAAGAGGGGGATAGGAGGACAAAAATATCAATGATTTCGGGAGGAGGGAACGGAAGTAAAGAAAAAGAAAAATTGCAATAGAGGAAAAGGAGAGCTAAAAAGTATGTGGATGACGTCACATTACCCCATTCAGCACGAGGACATAGCTCAATATATCATTCATGCTTCCGGACGATTTTATTCAGCTTCGGAGAGACCAGTCATAGTAAGAATGGCAAAAAATTAATTCGTCTGTCTATCAATGGCCGGACTGTTTTCCTCTGCTTATTTTTCCCTCTGCTTACGACCCCCATCTTATAAACTCAACCGAATCTTGAACTTGGCGCCATTAATCTTCAGTTTTTCTTTTAAATATAAACTTTTCTTCTGTGGGCCTCTAGCATTTTTTTCATTAATAAAATGAATGAGCAAATAAACAAATAAATAAATAAATACAGAAGCCAAAATCCAGGAGGAAATGGCCGCAATGAAAAAGCCTTCATGTCATCTGTCCCTTTGCTTAAAAAACAATAAACTAAAAAATAAAAATTAAAATAAAGTAAAGCACGCAATGTAATCATGTTCAAAATATACACGAGCAAAATTGGCTGGTAGTGTGCAAGATTAAGCCGGACTGAGGGCCAAATCTAACCATGAATTTTACAACCAGCCCACTCAGCGACACACACGAAAGAACTGACCTTCTCATTTAAACCACTTGAATCAGTTTGACGTATTCCGTTGGTTTATTTCTGCCACCTACATAAGACTTTATTCAATTAGATAACTTTTTTCTTAATTCTTGCCACTTGCAATGGACTTCACTCAGCTCTGAGGGTGATTTCTCGTAATGGAAGTGCTAAGGGAGATCAGTCTCACCCTCCTGAGTGACAGGTCCTTCCTAATCTATTTATCTATATCTAATTACCTGTCTACCTATCTAGTAGCGACCACGGTTGTCGAGTAGTTAGTATATGTGGGTTGGTAGGGAAAATGAGTATCTAGGGTAACACCCTGGGGAGGTAACTGGTAACCTGGATGTTGTAGTTTTGTATCCCAGAATGGTGGATGAATAAATCATCACGGCCTTAAAGGCCTGAGTTATAGACACAAACACCGTGGGTAAGCGCCTCATGGCGTCTGTTCCCACTCTATCTAGCAATCGGACCAGAGAAACAGGTACTGTGGCGAAGCTATTAATGAGGAGTATATGCTGTAGGTTTACAGGTAACATTAGTGACATCACGTGCAGTCCATTTACAATCAGGTAAACAGCTCACACCATCACGTTAAAAATCAAGGAGACACTGGTGTCGGCAATATGAAAATCTCCTTGTCTTGCTCTGTTCAGAAGTTTTTACCCCGAGGGAAAAAACAAAGTAGCAAATTTTTGGCTGAAGAAAAACCAGAAGATTGTGTGCATACGGCATGTTCTAAATACACTTCACTTTTTGGACGCAGTCAGTATATACCAAATCTCTCGAGTGTGGTAACTGCTTATTGTTCCTTGTAAAAAATATAATACAATACAACGGCAGGTGTAATCAGAGAATGGAATCGTAGAAAGGTCCTCATTATGTTTACGAATGAGGCAGGGTAGAGCAGAGTGGGGTTAGGTGAGGGGGAGAGAGGTAATTGTGGGCTTGGGTGAAGGAGGTTGGGTAATACTGACTGGTGGGGTAGGGTAGGTTAAGGTAGGTTGGGGTGGAATGGGGTAGTACTGGGGCTGGGTAGGGGACACTTGGGCAGGAAAAACAGGTTAGGTAGGGCAGAGTATGGTGGGATGGGTAGGGTGGATTGTGAGGGTGTGGTTGTGAGGGTAGAAGTAGATTAAGATTAACAAGTGAGAGGGTTTAGCAAGGTGAGGTTGATGGTGTTGGAAGGGCTATGGGTGGGGTTGAATGGAGAGAAGTAGAGTAAAATTGAAAAGTGGGGTAGGGTAGGGGAGGGTGGAGTTGAGTGGAGTGGAATGCCCTAATGGTGGGAATGAGTGCTTAGGAGTGGGCTAAATTGATGGGGCAGGGGTACAGTAGAGCACGATGATGGTGATGGGAGCGATGGAATGGGGAAAAGATGGGGCTGAGTGGGAAGGAGTGGGTAAAAACTGGCAAGAGCATGGTGGGGTTGGCTGGGGTGGAGTGGGGTAATGGGGGGGTTGAACAGGAAGGAGTCGGGTGAAATCGATAGCGAAGGTAGGGTAGAATATGATGAGGCTGGGTGGGGTGGAATGGGGTAATGGTGATCGGGTGGGAAGGACTGGGGTAAAGAAGATACGGGAGGTATGGCAGAGCATGGTGGGTGGGGGGGAGGCTGGATACACGGAATGACAGGTGTTGGTGATGAAGAGTGGGATGAAATTGACAGGTAAGGTAGGGATGGGATAGGTGGGGTTGGGCGGGGGGTAATATGGTAATCATCTGGTTGAGTGTGGAGGAGTGGGGTAAAATAGAGAGGTGAAGTATGGGATGAGTGGTGTGAACTGGCTTAATGGTGGGGATGAATGGTTAAATTGAAAGTTATGGTAGCAGGGAGTATGATGGGATGGGAGGGATGGAGAGGGATGTTGGTGGCCTTGAGTGGGGAGGAGTGGGGAGATATAGGATTGAGGTGGAAGAAGTGGGGCAAACCTAACACGTGAGGTAGGGTAGACTATGGAGGGGTAAGGTAGAGTGAGGTAACTGTGGGGTTGAGGTATACATAGAAGGTGAAATTAACAGTTGAGGTAGGAGAGTATACTGGGAGTGTTTGGGGTGGAATGTAGTAACGGAGGGATTGAATGGGGAGGAATGGAAACTGACACGTGAGACGGGGTAGAGTATGGTGGGGATGGACGGGGTGGAATGGGATACTGGGACGGTTGAGTTGGGAGGAGTGGGGTAAAATAACAACTGAGATAGGGAAGAATATGGTGGAGTTTGTAATGGAAATGAAGAAAAGTGGGGTTGGGTCCGAAAGAAAGAAGTAACAAGCACAGCAGGGTGAGTGTGGTGAAGATGGGCGGTGGGGTGAAATGGGGTAATGGTGGGGTTGAGCGTGAATGAGAGGGGTAAATCTGACATACGAGGTAGGGTAGAGTATAGAGGGGTTGGGAGGGGTGCAGTAGGATAAAGGTGGGGTTGACTGCGAAGGAGTGAGGTAAAAACTGACAGGTAAAGCAGGGCAGAGTATGGCTGGGATGAGTGGGTTAGAGAGGGATACTGGTGGGGTTGAGTGGGAGGAAGTGGGTTAAAAGTGAAAGATAAGGAAGGGTAGAGTGTGGTGGGGTTAATGGTGGGGTTGAGAGGCAAGGATTGGGGTAAAACTGACAGGTGAGGCAGGGTAGGGTGTGGTGGGGAAGGGTGGGGCTGAATCGGGTAATGGTGAGGTTGAGTGGGGTGGAGTGGGTAATAGTAGGGATGAGTGGGGCAGAGTGGGGCACAGACTGATAGGTGAGGTAGGGAAGAATATGGAGGGTTTGGCTGAGGTGGGGTGATTTAAGCTGACAGTGAGGTCAGGGTGGAATATTGTGGGGTTGGATGGGTTGGACTGAGGTAAAGATAGAACTGGGTGAGGTGGATTGGTAATGGTGGGGTTGGGTGGGGTGGATTGTGGTAATGATGGGGTTGGGTTGGGTGGAGTGGGGCGAAACTAACAGGTAATGTGGAGCAGACTATGTGAGGGTTGGTAAAATGGAGTGGTTTTATGGAGGGGACTGGGTTAGATGAAGTGGTTTAAGTGGTGAGGTTGGGGTGCGGTACCTCATTACGCGCACACACACACACACACACACACACACACACACACACACACAAACACCTCACTCCGCACAATTACCAGTCTCCTCCTGATATCACAAAAATAAGTTCCTATCTATTTCCCATCACCATAATCATCGCGACCAGCATCACCTTGCACAAATTTCTCTCTCTCTCTCTCTCTCTCTCTCTCCACCACCTTGCACAGACTCTACCCAACCTTTTTTCTTTTCTTTTTTTTCACCTCTTCGTCACATCAAGTCGTTCATTACCCTAAAAAAATATTGAAAAAAAAAAAAATGAAAAAGGGGGGACGAATTTTGAAAAGTCCCCGCGCTGAGGTTTGCAAATTTATGCTAATTGTGAGAGAGATTTTTTACGCTCTCTCTTTTTTTTTTTCTTTTTTCCGTTGCTACTAAAATATTTGGCATTGCTCGAGGGGGGTGGGGTACAGAGGCTGGCTGAGATTCGGGAAAGGGGGTGCGCTCTCTCTCTCTCTCTCTCTCTCTCTCTCTCTCTCTCTCTCTCTCTCTCTCTCTCTCTTTGTGTGTGTGTGTGTGTGTGTGTGTGTGTGTGTGTGTGTGTGTGTGTTAGAGAAGTGTTTATTTAGTATTTCTGCAGAGAGGAGAGTGAAAGAGAGGAGAAAGTCTGGTAGGAAAAAAAAATGGAGACAGAAAAAAGGGAAGGGAAAGAAAGGAAGGGAAAAGGAAAGGAAAGGAACAGAAAGGAAGGGAAAAGGAAAGGAAAGGAACAGAAAGGAAGGGAAAAGGAAAGGAAAGGAACAGAAAGGAAGGGAAAAGGAAAGGAAAGGAACAGCAAGGAAGGGAAAAGGAAAGGAAAGGAACAGAAAGGAAGGGAAAAGGAACAGAAAGGAAGGGAAAAGGAAAGGAAAGGAAGGGAAAAGGAAAGGAAAGGAACAGAAAGGAAGGGAAAAGGAAAGGAAAGGAACAGAAAGGAAGGGAAAAGGAAAGGAAAGGAACAGAAAGGAAGGGAAAAGGAAAGGAAAGGAACAGAAGGGAAGGGAAAAGGAAAGGAAAGGAACAGAAAGGAAGGGAAAAGGAAAGGAAAGGAACAGAAAGGAAAAGAAGGGAAGGGAAAGGGAAGGGAAGGGAAGGAAAGAAACAGAAAGGAAACGAAAGGAAGGGAAGGGAAGGAACAGAAAGGAACAGAAGGGATGGAGAGGAAAGGCAAGGAAAGGAAAGGGAAAGGGAAGGGAAGGAACGGGAAGTGAAGGAAAGGGAAAGGAAAGGAAAGGAAAGAAAAGGAAAAGAAAGGAAAGGAAAGGAAAAGAAAGGAAAAGAAAGGAAAGGAAAGGAAAGGAAAGGAAAGATGAGGAGAGGAATGAAATCGACGGAACGGAAGAGGTGACAAGAAAAAGGAAAGAAAGGAATGGTAAGGAACGAAATAAGTGAAAAGAATGAAAAGGAAATAATGAGAAACGAAAGGAAAGGAGAAATGAAGAAAGAAAAGGAAAGGAACGCAAGGAAAGAAAAGGAGCAAAAGGAAACGATAAGATATGAACGAAAGGAAGGAGAGGAGATGCATAGGAGAGGAAAGACTGGAATGTGAGGTAGGGAAGGCAAGAGGATGGAAGGAAGGAGGGAAGGAAATGAAGGAAGGAAGGAAGGAAATGCAAGGCAGCATTAGGAAGGTAAGAAAAGGTAAATTAAGGTAGGTTATAAACTGACGGTAAGGCAGGTAAAGTAAGGTAGGGGCAGGGTAAGGCTAAAAGGCTGAATAGGAAGGGTAGGGCAGGGTAGGGGATGGGTAAGGCAGGGTAGGGGATGGGTAGGGCAGGGTAGGGGATGGGTAAGGCAGGGTAGGGAAGGGTAAGGCAGGATAGGGGAAGGGTAAGGCAGGGTAGGGAAAAAGTAAGGCTGGGTAGGGATGCGTAAGGCAAGGTAAGGAAGGGTAAGGCTGGGTGGGAAAGGATTAGGAAGGTGGGGAAGGGTTAGGTAGGGTAGGGGAAGGGAAAGGCAGGGTAGGGGAAGGGTAAGGCAGGGTAGGGAAAAAGTAAGGCAGGGTAAGGGAAGGGTGAGGCAGGGTAGGGAAAGGTACGAGTAAGCAGGGTAGGGAAAGGTACGAGTAAGCAGGGTAGGTAAGGGTAAAGCTGGGTAGGGATGGATAAGGCAGGGTAGGGGAAAGGTAAGGCTGGGTAGGGAAGAGTAAGGTAGGGTAGGGGAAGGTAGGGTAGGGGAAGGGTAGGGCAGGGTAGGAAGGGGTAAGGAAGGGTAGGGAAAGGTAAGATTGGGTAGGGAATGGTAAGGCAGGGTAGGAAAGGTAAGGCTGAGTAGTAAGGGTAAGGCTGGGTAGGAAGGGTAAGGCTGGGTAGGAAGGGTAAGGCTGGGTAGGGAAGGGTAAGGTTGGGTAGGAAGGGTATGGCTGGGTAGGGAAGGGTAAGGTTGGGTAGGAAGGGTATGGCTGGGTAGGAAGGGTAAGGCTGGGTAGGGAAAGTAGGGAAGGGTAAGGAAGGGTAGGGGAAAGGTAAGGCTGGGTAGGGAAGGGTAAGGCAGGGTAGGGGAAAGGTAAGGTAGGGTACGGAAAAGTAAAGCAGGGTAGGGGATGGAGAAGGCAGGGTAGGGCATGGGGAAGGCAGGGTAGGGGAAAGATAAGGCAGGGTAGGGGATGAGGAAGGCAGGGTAGGGGATGGGGAAGGCAGTGTAGGGGAAGGGTAAGGTTGGGTAGGGAAGGGTATGGCAGGGTGAGAAAGGGTACGGCAGGGTAGGGGAAAGGCAAACCTGGGCAGGGATGGGTAAGGAAGTGTTGGGAAAGGTAAGGTAAGGTAAGGCACAACGAAGGCAGGATCGGGTAGGGTAGGGGTTGGGTAGGGAAGGGAAGGCAAAACACGGAAGGTAAAAAGGTAAAGAAAGGCAGGGTAGGGACAGGAAAGGAAGAGTATGGTAAGGTAGGGAAAGGAAAGGAAAGGAAAGGAAAGGAAAGCAAAGCAAAGTAAAGCAAAGGAAAGTCAGAGCAAGAGAAGGGAAGGAAAGACAGAGTACAGCAGTGTAAGGTAACAAAAAAATGGGTGAGGGGAGGGGAAAAGATAGAGAGAAGGGAAAGGAAAAGAAGGGAAAGGAAGGGATGGTAATAATGGGAAGGAAATGAGAGAGAGAGAGAGAGAGAGAGAGAGAGAGAGAGAGTAGCGCTCCCACACACACCCTAGCCCGTGCGAACCCTACATTCCCAACGTGGGCAAAAATACACACAATACAATGGCAAGGGGGGTATGGGCGAGGGTAAGGGCATGTGACAGCCACTTTTTGCAACAGCTCTGCAACATGGAGGGAACGGAGGGCCTCAGTGTGTGGAGGGAAGGAAGGAAGGAAAGAAGGAAGGGCCCTCAAGTTAGTGAAGGACGCAGCACACCTCCTTCAGGGACTCCCTCAGGTGTTAATAAGCTTCAGGTGACTTTCTGAAGGTTGGTGTTGGTACTGTCTTTCTCTTAGCATCTGTCTAGTTCTTCCTTAGCTAGTGTTCTTAATATATCTATGGTCTCTCTCTCTCTCTCTCTCTCTCTCTCTAAGTACACTTCATACTGACACCCCAGTAATTACCCACCTTGTACACCCTCCACGCGTCTACACTCACACACCGTCACATTAGTCACAAGGAAAGGAGCAACGCATTCTCCATTACATTTTACACTGGAGGAAGGACGGGAACGGGGACGCTAAGGAAGCATTCGTTATTTATATCCATCACTATCATTATTATCACCATCATCATTGTGACAATCATTTATCACCATCATCTTTTTGCGTCTCCTCCTCTTACTCCTCCTCCTCCTCCTTATCATCATCTCTTATCACCACCACCACCACCACCTTTCTGTTTCTCCTCCTCTTTCTCCCCCTTCTCCTTATCATCATTTCTTATCACCATCACCACATTTCCGTTTCTCCTCCTTTCTCCTTCTCCTCCTTATCATTATCTCTTATCACCACCACCACCACCACCACCATCTTTCTGTTTCTCCTCCACTTTCTCCTCCTTATCATCATCTCTTATCACCACCACCACCATCACCACCACATTTTCCTCCACAAATAACAATATATCAATGTATCTATCACGACAATTATATATAAAATAATTCTTGTGCTGTCCTTATCATCTTTATTATATTCTGCCAATTACTTCAAACAGTACACTGATTTTATTTTGTATTAAAAGTTCACCTCTTCAGTAAGGTGGCGTCTTGTTACACTTTATTCTTACCACCTACAGACGATTTTATTCAGCTTAGGAAAGACCACTCGCACTGAATGGATTAACCCCTTCACTCCGAGGCTGCGGTTATAATTTCTCTCTCGCTGTTGTCTAAGGGAGTCCCGTGGAAGTGAAAGGGTTTATGAGGGCTGCCGCTAACCCCCCTCCCTCCCCCGGTGTTCGAAAAATCTCCCCTAAGCTGAATAAAACCGTCTGTAACCAGCACGAATAAAGGAAAATAAAGTAAATCCACCCGATGAGAGTAATTTCAAAAAAGTCTCTCGTCGGCTGAATAAAATCGCCTGTAACTAACAAGACCAATAAGGGGAAACGAGTAAGAGAACTGAAGGGATTTATTTCGAACTAAGTCTCTCGTAAGCTAAACAAAATCGTCTGTAGGTAGCGAGAATATAGTACAAAAATACGGCATTGAATTGGAGGGGTTGATTAGACTCCGACTACCTCCGGACGATTTTACTCAGTTCACTGCGGTGCGTTTGTATTCCACTCTTGCTTCCTTCAGACGATTTTATTCAGCTCTAAATACTGCCTTATTATTTCGTCTTTGCCACCACCAGACGATTTTATTCAGGTCAAGGCGGCGCTTCTATCTTTCAATTTTTTATTTCCGACAGACGAGTTTATTCAGCTTAAGACGACGCCTCTAATTTCACTCTTATCTCGGACAGACGATTTTATTAAGGAGCTCTCTGGCCTATACAGTCCGGTAACGTATTGCTTTCCTTCATCCTTGCTACTATCAGACGATTTTTACTCATTTTAGGAAGGACCTCTTGTGGTGGAAGGGTTAATGAAGGATGTATCTAACCCCTCCAGTACTAAGTCTCCCCCCAAAAGCTGAAGAAAATCGTCTGAAGGCAGCATGAATAACACATCCTCGGAGTGAAGGGATTCAAAACAGCCTCCCTCACCTGCCTTCACTGCTACGATTTTATTTTATTTTCGTTTTCTTTTCTTCCTTTTTTCTCTGCCACCAAACGGATTTATTTATTTTTTGGATGGGCGCCCCGTACTGAAGGGGTTAGAAAATGGCAATACGTTTTTCGTTTGGCTTGTGATTATTATTTTTCTTACACTTTTCTTTTTAAATGTTTGGTGGTCGTTGGTTAAATTCTTGCTAGTTTTTTCGTTGTTAAATTGTTGATGCTTGCTAAACTCTTGCTAAGTGATGGCTAAGTGCTTTTTGTTTGAGTTTTACGACGATTTTTAAAGCTTATTCTTACTAAATGCTTGCTTAATTCTTGCTATATGTCTGCTAAATGTCTGTCAAAGTCATGCTAAACGTGTGCTAAATTCTTGCCAAAATCTTGCTATATAAATTACTGAACTTTTACTAAATGTATTCCAAATTCTTGCTTAATGTTTTTCATATGTTTTCCAAATTCCTGTTAAACGTTTGTCAAGTGTTTGCCAAAAAATTATAAATGTTTGCTAAATGTTTACTGTCGAGAGTACGATTTTTTTCTAGCATATTTTTAAAAGTTTATTTATTCAGCCGCCAGACTAATTTATTCTGCTTAGGGACGAGATTTCCTGGCCTGCAACACGCCTTCACTCCGATGACGCGGGTTTTTATGTTGTTCTTGCTATCTCCAGACGATTTCATTCAGCTTAGAGGAGAATTTTCGCACGGAAGGGGGTTTAGAGGCAACCCTCCCCTCAGAGATCTTTCCTACGCTGAATAAAATCGTCTGGGGAGAGCAAGAATGAAGAAAAATTACGCCATCGGATTGAAGGGGTTGATCTGTCTCATACAGTAACGTCCTGATTATTATTACCATTATTATTATTATTATTTTTATTATTATGGTTCCTGTTCTCGCCAGACGATTTTATTCAGCTAAGGGAACGACCTCTCTCTCGTAGTGAATGGGTTGGTCTCTAACTCCAGTGTACGATTTGTTACGTAATTTATTTCATTCTCGCTACCGTCAGACGATTTTACTCAGCTGAAAGAAGACCCCCTGGTAGTAAACGAATTAGAGTCGCAAACTGATCTCTATCCTTGCTACCACCAGACGATTTTATGCAGTGAATGGGGTAAAAAAAAAAATCCCCAGTCCCTTCAGTACGATTTTACTTTTGCTATTGCCAGACGATTTTATTCAGCATTAAGGAAATCTACCGTAGTGAAGGGGTTATAAACAAGGTCCATGATACTCCTAATTTGGCATAAAATAAAGATTAGTAAATAAAGATGCGCAAGATTATATTTATTTATTCAATTACTTGTCTTTCCTTCCATTATTTTCTTTTGATTTCTTTCTGCCTTCCATCGTGAC
>NC_137060.1:17297916-17315416 GCF_032717465.1 Coenobita brevimanus | reverse complement strand
GGCAGGTAGGATGGAAGACAGGAAGGAAGGTAGGAAAGGAGGTACAGAGGGAGGGAGGGAGGTAAGAAGGGAGGTAGGGAGACAGGCAAAAAGGTAGGAAGACAAGGAAATGGAAGACAGTGATAGGTAGATAGGTAGGTAGGTAGATTGGGTGATAAGTTTGTAGACTTGCATGCAGGTACGTAGGAAGAGGGGAAAAGGAGAGGAGAGGAGAGAACAGAATGAAATGGAAGATGAGGGAAAGATACGAAGAGGAGGAAAAGTAGAGAGAGGGAGGAAGGGAGGGAGGGAGACAGGAAGGTAGGCAGGCAGGCAGGGAGGAAGGCAGATAGACAAACAACTACAGACAGAGGAGTAATAGGCTGGTAAGGAGATAGATCCTCGTATACAGAATGAGAGGTAGGCAGGTTGTAATACGTATGTAGGTAGACAGAATGGTAGGTAAGCAATCAGATGGGTAGGTAGGCAGGCAGGCAGGCAGGCAGGCAGGCAGGTAGGTAGGTAGGTAGGTAGGCAGGTAGGTAGGTGGGTAGGCAGGATAGGTACGTAGATAGGTACGTAGGTAAGTAGGCCGCTAAGTGGGTAGGGAAGCAGGCAGGCAGGTAGGAAGGTAGATAGGCATATGCAAGAGGAAGTAAAGGCATGAAGCTGATGAATTAAATAAGCAGACAAAGACGTAGGTTGGCATGCAGGTAGGTAAGTAGGAAAGTTGGTAAGAAAGCAGGGAGGCAGGTAAGTAGTCAAATAAGTAGGTAGGTTGATGAGCAGGTAAGTAGGCAGGCATTTAGGCAGGCAAGAAAGTGTGGAGACTGAAAGACAAGCACAAATAGGAATCTAGGTACATGGGTAAGGTAGAAGCAGGAATATAACGTAGGTAGGTAGGTAGATGGGTATGTATATATGTATGTAAGTAGGGCGGTAAGTAGGCAGGGGGTATGCAAGCAGGCAGGCAGACAGGTAGGTAAGCAGCCAGGTAAAGGAAGACACAAGCAGGTAAAAGTTGGGTAGACAGGTAAGTAAGCAGGTGGTTAAGCAGGTGAGAAGACAGAAGTAATCCGTGGGGTAGGTAGTCATGTTAAGGTTAGAAGAGGTGGAGTAAGTAGGTAAGTATTCAGGTAGGTACGCTGGTAGGTAAGAAGGTAGGGAGTGAGGTAAGGAGGCAGGATGACAGTAGGGACGTGTGAGGGAGGTAAAAGAAGGGGCGTTTGAGGAAGGCAGAAAATAGGAAGGAAGAGAAGAGCAGAGAAGAAGAGGGAGGAAAGAGATATGATACTAAAGTGAAAGGAAAGAGGAGAGGAAGGTAAGAGGAAGGACAAGGGATGGAGAGAGAGGGAGTACAAAGAAGTACAAAGGAAACCAAACAGCAACAGACCTTATGGTCCTTTCGAGGCTGTTTATTACAGAATAGACTATGACTACGAGATCTAACACTACATGCTGAAGGATAAGGATAGTAAAGCAAGAAGGCTCCCCCCGCCTTCAAACCCTCCAGTTAAAACTGGCAAGAAAAAGTGAGAAAAACCACCATGCAGCATGAAAAAACTGACATGGAAATTTCACAGGAAAGACTGAAAAGGAAAACTACATTCTATAATACAATATCTATAAGCTACCAGTATGAATAACCTGACAGAGAAAGTAGTAAAGTAAAATGAATAATCGAATAAATAAATAACTAATGCATGTCGCTATGTACGGGTACGTTAAGTTGACGGAGCGTCTGCGGACACAGAGTGGAAATTGCACAGTGCAGTGACAGGAAGAAATGTGAGCGAAGGACGGGAGAGACGAGAAGGAGAAGAGGGAGAAGATGTAAGGAAGACAAGAAGACGGGAGAAGGAGAAGGAGGAAGGGAGGGAGGGAGGGAAAGGGGGAGAAGTGACACAGGTAAGGGCACGAGGGGAAATTAAAAAGGAAAGCGAGGGAGGACGGAAGGAAGAGGGGAAGGAACGGACGGGGGAGGGAGGGGAGGGAGGGGAGAGGGCGAGAGAGAGCGAGGGTGAGAACCAAACCCCGCCAAAACACCTGAGAATCACTATAGCGGGGTTGCGTGATGGGGTAAGGGAGGGCGGGAGGGAGGGAAGTCTGAGGGGAGGGAGGGCACGGAGAGAGGGGGAGTATTCAGCGTATCATGTGACTTGCGCCGACCTTTCCCACTCCCTCCCACTCGCTTCTCACGCTCGCACTCATTCCTTCTCATCTATCCACTTATTTTATCCACACCCACGCACGAACACACCCTCATCCACCATAAACCCAACGAAAACCTGCATGAATCCGCCAAGGCGTTCGTGGATCCGACCAAAACAACAACACGAAATGGCGCCAATTTTTCCATCTCCCCCCGCCACCTCCTCGGCTTCCGGTCCGACAATTTGGGGGAGGAAATAATGGCCACAAGCACTCCCGCGTCGCCAGCCAATCCGCGGACGGGGAATCCTGGCGCCAACGACGATTGGTAGAGCCGGACGAGGGAAAAATCGATGTGAAAGTCGGCGAATCGAGAAAACAACTCCGCATGTCGACGAGCGCGTTCCGATCCTTGGCCGGATGCTCGACTTCCACCGATAATAATCACAAAAATACGACCTCATTCACTATCCCTGCCTTATCTACTGCTATAGTATCATAAACCATTAAGCTGGTAATTAAATAAAGGTTATTTTAAAGGCACGACAGAGAAAACATGAGAAATAAACGTAAAAACAGCAATAATACTCACCAGAAGCGGTGCCATTTTAGGGAGTCTATTCCAAGCTTGCGGACGCCACAGACTCCCCTACACGGCTGTAAATGAAATGTAATTTTGATTAGAGCTTCCCTCCCTCGCCCCCCTCTTTCTCTCCCTCCCCTGTTCTCTCCCTCCCTCCCTTCCTATCTTATTCAGTCTACAGGGGGACCGAGAAAATGGCTGGCTCCCCCGAAAAGGAGGGAGAGAGAAAAAAAAAAGTTATTGAAGGGTCTACGCGTGATTTCTTAATGGCCTTCTTTAATTAACTTGGTCGAGGTTCCATAATGAAGTAGTGATTGGGGAGCCATTGACTCTTAGGGTGGCCTTAATTATTTTTTTTCTTCACATTTTTTCTTATCTTCCTACATTCCTTTTCTTCCTTATTATTTTGTCTTGGAGAGTAGAAAGTGGGAAAAGAAGTGAATTGGGATGGAGTTGAGAGAAAGATGACGGAATGAGATAGATATATATTTGAGAAGATGGACATATATTGATTACTGATAACGTGATGGTAGTGAAAGGTAGATAGTAATATTATTGTCGATAATTATGGCATAAATGATAATACTAATAGATACACGGCAACACTGATAGATAAATGCCAATACTGATAGATAACAAGACTGATAAATAGATGGCAATAATAGATGACAGATAACAAGACTGATAAATAGATGGCAATAATAGATGATAACACTGACAGATAGCTTTAAGTACTGACAGACGACATTACTGATAGCCTGATAGATAGACTGATAGAGAGACAGGTACATAAAGTGATATTGTTGATAGATAACATTATTGGTAGACAGACTGATAGACAATTACCAGCACTGACAAGTAGATGATAAGTGTGGCTGATACGTTGACAAAAAGATAACACTGATAACGAGACGACAAAGCTGATAGATAGCCACAAATAGACAGATGACAGTATTAACAGACAGAATATTGAAGGATTACTAAATAAATGGATTGATGGATAGGTATATAACTACATGGATGGATGGATGGAAGATGGGAAGCAGGGATGAATGGATGGACAAAAGGATAGATGGATGGACGGATGGTAGAAAGGAGGCAAGGATGAATGGATGGACAGATGGATAGATGGAAGGATGGATGGTGAGATGTATGGCTGAAAAGATGGGTAATGAAGTGAGGGATTACTGGGTAGATGGATGAGTTGATAGGTGGATGGACGGATGGATGGACGAACAGATGATAGATGAAAAGATGGATGATTAGACAGATGGATGCCAGGATAGATGGACGGATAGATGGACAGATGGAAGGAGGGATGGACGGATAGATGAGTGGATAGACAGGGAGATACTGACAGATAGATAGGTAGACAGGGAGATAATGGAATGGAAGTGTGAATTGATGGATTGACAGATTTCCAACATAAGCAAGAAGACTGGCATGTAGGTCGGCAGCCAAGAAGATAGGTAAGTAGTTAGTTAGTTAGTTAGGTAGGTAGGTAGGTAGGTGGGTATGTATGTATGTAGGTAGGTAGGTAGGTAGGTAGCCAAGAAGATAGGTAGGTAGGTAGGTAAGCAAGAAGGAAGGTAGGTAGGGAGGTAGGTAAAGATGAAGGTAGGTAGGTAAGTAGGTAGCCATTAAGATAGGTAGGTAGGTCGGCACTGTATGTATGTATGTAGGATGGTACAGCAGGTAGGTAGGTAGGCAGGAAAGTAGGTAACTAAGCAAGAAGGTAGGCAGGTAGGTAGGCACTGTATGTATGTATGTAGGATTATAGGTAGGTAGGTAGGAATGTAGATAGGATGGTAGGTAGGTAGGTAAGTAGCTGGGAAGTTAGGTGGGTGGTTGAGAAGGTGAAAAGACAGATGGATTCAAACACAAGTAGGTAGACAGACCGATAGATAGAATGATAGATAGGCAGGGAGGTAGGTAATCAGGAAGGAAGGTAGGGAGCTCGGTAGGTAGGTAGGTATGAAGGTACACTGCTGGGTGGGTAGGTAGGTAGGTGGAGAGTAGGTTAGTTGATAAGCAGGTAGACTCCTGAGTGGGTAGGAAGGAAGACCGGAAGGTAGGCAGAGATATAGGTAGAACTGTAGGTAGGTAGGTAGGCAGTAGGATGGTAAGTAGGTAGGTAGGAAGGTAAGTGGGTAGATGAAAAGTAGAAAGGGAAGGCTGGTGAATTATAGAGGCATAAGAGTTGGTATGGAAGTAGATCAGAAGGTTAGTAAGTAGGTAGGCGGTAGGTAGGTTGGTAAGTAGGTATGCAGTAAGTAATCAGGTAAGTAGGAAAACTGGCTAAAATAATAAAATGGTAGAATTAAAGTTGCTAAACAGAAGGCAGATAAGTAGGAACACAGGTAGGTGAGAAGAAAAGGTAGGTAGGTAGGAAGGTGAGAAGAGTAGGTAGGAAGGTAGGTACAGTAGGTAGGTAGATAGGCAGGTAGGGATGTAAGTAGGCAGGCAGGCTGATAGGGATGTATGTAGGTAAGTAGGAAGGAGGGGGGAAGGAGCTTGGAAGGGAAAGGAAGAAAAGAAGGAAGGATGGAAGAAATGAAGGAAAGCAGGTAGGCAGATAGGAAGGAACGAAGGAAGGAAGGAGAGGAAGGATGCTTGGTAGATAGGTAGGTAAGTAGGTGGGTAGGTAGGTAGGTACATAATTTGTTAGATAAAGAGAGATGATAAAGTGACTGAGAGTAATAAGAGAGAAGAGATGAAAAGAGAGTGATGAAGAGAGAGAAATTTAAGATTGAAAGAAGAGGAAGGATGAGAGGAATGAAGGAGGAAAGATGAGAGGGATGAAGGAGAGAGGATGAAAGGAATGAAGGAGGGAGGATGAGAGGAATGAAGGAGGGAGGATGAGAGGAATGAAGGAGGGAGGATGAGAGGAATGAAGGAGGGAGGATGAGAGGAATGAAGGAGGGAGGATGAGAGGAATGAAGGAGGGAGGATGAGAGGAATGAAGGAGGGCAAGAGGAATGAAGGAGGGAGGATGAGAGTAATGAAGGAGGGCAAGAGGAATGAAGGAGGGAGGATGAGAGGATTGAAGGAGGGAGGATGAGAGTAATGAAGGAGGGCAAGAGGAATGAAGGAGGGCAAGAGGAATGAAGGAGGGAGGATGAGAGGATTGAAGGAGGGAGGATGAGAGGAATGAAGGAGGGAGGATGAGAGGATTGAAGGAGGGAGGATGAGAGGAATGAAGGGGGGAGGATGAGAGGATTGAAGGAGGGAGGATGAGAGGATTGAAGGAGGGAGGATGAGAGGAATGAAGGAGGGAGGATGAGAGGATTGAAGGAGGGAGGATGAGAGGAATGAAGGAGGGAGGATGAGAGGATTGAAGGAGGGAGGATGAGAGGAATGAAGGAGGGAGGATGAGAGGATTGAAGGAGGGAGGATGAGAGGAATGAAGGAGGGAGGATGAGAGGATTGAAGGAGGGAGGATGAGAGGATTGAAGGAGGGAGGATGAGAGGAATGAAGGGGGGAGGATGAGAGGATTGAAGGAGGGAGGATGAGAGGAATGAAGGAGGAAGGATGAGAAGAATAATGGAGGGAAGATGTGAGGAAAGATGCGGGGAGGATGAAAGGAATGAAGGAGGGAGAAAGGTAAGTATGAAGGAGATATGAATACAAAGGAATACAAAGGACAGCTAACAACACAACAACAAAAACAACTAAACAACAAAAGCCCTATTGGTCCTTTTAAGACTGTTTTTCGTCCTAATCCGAAACAAAGACAAAAAAAAAGATGCGAGAGAGAGAGAGAGAGAGAGAGAGAGAGAGAGAGAGAGAGACAGACAGACAGACAGACAGACAGAGAGGAAAATCGGAAAAAGAATGAAATAAAAAGAGAATAATGGAGAATCGATGAAGAGAAAAAAAAGGAAAGAAAAAAGGTTGCTGACTGGGAAGAGAAGGAGGAGGAGGAGGAGGAGAAAGAGAAGGAGAAGGAGGAGGAGGAGGAATTTCATAGTAAGAAGAGAGCTAAGGAAAAGATGAGGGATCGAGAGAAGAAAAAAGGAAGAGAAAAGAAGGGAGAAGAAAAAATGAAAAGGTGCAAGAAGAAAAGGAAGGTTGAGAGGAACGGAGGGAGAAGAAGAAAGGAGGGAGAAGAAGAGAGAAACAGGAAGAAGAAAGGAGGAAGAAGGAGGAAGAAACGAAGAAGCATGGAGGAAGAAAGGAAAACAAGAGGAAGAAGAGAGCAAAAATGGAGGGTGAGGGAGGAAGAAACGAGGAAGAAGGAAGGAAGGACAGCGGAAGGAGGCTGGAAGAAAGGATGAAGAAGGAGGGAAGGAGGGAAAAGGAAGGTGGAAGAAAGGAAGGAGGGAAGAAGGACAGCGGAAGGAGGCTGGAAGAAAGGATGAAGAAGGAGGGAAGGAGGGAAAAGGAAGGTGGAAGAAAGGAAGGAGGGAAGAAGAGGAAGGAAGGAAGGAGGAATGGGAAAAAGGAGGAAGGAAGAATGGAGGAAAAGTGGAGGAAGAAGGGAGATGCAGGGAGGAATACAAGGAAGAAGAGTGGAGGAAGAAAGGAGGAAGAATATAGAAAGGAGGGAGGAAGAGAGGAGGACGAATGGAGAAAGAAGGAATAAAGGTGAAAGAAAAGAAAGGATAGGGGAGGTAGGAAGGAAGGAGGGAAGAAGAGAGGAAAGTAATAAGAAGGAAAAAAGGTGAAGGAAAGGGGGAGAGAGGGAGGTAGGAAGGAATGAGGGAAGGAAGAATCAAGGAAGATGATAAAAAAAGAAAGAATAAAAGATGAAAGAAAGGATGGAAGAAGAATGGAGGAATAAGAATGAAGGAGGGATGGAAGAAGGGAAGAAGGAAGGAAGTAGGAAGGAGAGAGGAAAATGGAGGAAGAATGAAGGAGGGAAGGAAGGAGGAAAGAGGGAGGAGGCAGGGAAGAGGAAGCAAGGATGAAGAAGAGAGTGAAGAGAAAAAATTAAACGAATAACGAAACAAAAGAAAAAAAAAATGAGGAAGAAGGAAGGAAATAAGGTAACAGGAAAAAGGAGGGAAAGAAAGGAGGAAAGAGAGGAGGAAAGAAAGCGGGACAGGAGGAAAGTGAGAGGAAAACAGGGAAAAGGGTAAAGGAAAATGAATCATGTATAAGTAATAGAATAAAGGACAAGGTTGAGAGTAAGGATGGAGAGAAAATGAGTAAGAAGTGAAAATACGAGGAAGAATAAATGAGGGAGATGGAGGAAAAGTGGAGGAAGGTGGAGGAAAAGTGGAGGAAGGTGGAGGAAAAGGGGAGGAAGGTGGAGGAAAAGAGGTGGAAGAAAAAAGGAGGAAGAAGGAGGAAAAGAGGAAGAAGGTGGAGGAAGAGTGGAGGAAGGTGGAGGAAAAGAGGTGGAAGAAAAAAGGAGGAAGGAGGAAGAAAAGTGGAGGAAGGAGGAGGAAAAGTGAAGGAAGGAGAAGGAAAAGAGGAAGGTGGAGGCAAAGAGGAGGAAGGTGGTGGCAAAGAGGAGAAAGGTGGATGAAATGAGGAAGAAGGTGGAGGGAAAGAGGAGGAAGGTGGAGGAAAAGAGGAGGAAGGAGGAGGGAAAGTGGAGGAAAAGAGGAGGAAGGTGGATGAAAAGTGGAGGAAAAGAGGAGGAAGGTGGAGGAAAAGAGGAGGAAAGTGGAGGAAAAGAGGAGGAAGGTGGAGGAAAAGAGGAGGAAGGTGGAGGAAATGAGGAGGAAAGTAGAAAAAGAGGAGGAAGGTGGAGGAGGAGATGAGAAAGGTGGAGGAAACGAGGAAGAAGGTGGAGGAAGAGGAGGAAAGTGGAGGAAAAGAGGAGGAAGATGAAAAAATTGAGGAAGAAGATGGAATACAAGAGAAGACGATGGAAGAAGAAGAAGATGGATGCAAAGAAGAGGAAGGTGAAGGAAATGAGGAGGAAGATGAGGGAAAAGAGGAAGAAGATGAGAGGGAAAAAGAAGGGAGAGGGGAACAGACGATGAGGAAAATGGAAGGAGCTGAAGAAGAAAATGGGAGGTATTGAGGTGGAAAGAGAAAGGAAATAGAGAGGAAGAGGGGAGGAGAGAAGGACGAAGGGGAGAGGGGAAAGGAGAGAGATGGGAGGAAATGAGAAGGAAGATGGAAAAGATAATGATGGAAGTTGATAAAGAGGAAGATGAGAGGAGATGAAGAGGAAGGTGGAAGGAGATAAAGAGGAACATGGGAGATGAAGAGGAACATGGGGGAAAATAAAGAAGATGGGAGGAGATGAAGAGGAAGATGGGAGGAGATGAAGAGGAAGATGGGAGGAGATGAAGAGGAAGATGGGAGGAGATGAAGAGGAAGATGGGAGGAGATGAAGAGGAAGATGGGAGGAGATGAAGAGGAAGATGGAAGGAGATGAGGAGGAAGATGGGAGGAGGGGGAGGAGGAGGAGGAGGATTACACAGGATTACACAGGAAAGCAAACAGCAACAGACCTTATGGTCCTTTCGAGGCTGCTTGTTAGAGAAAACTATGACTACAAGATCTAACTCTACATGTTGAAGGATAAGGATAGTAAAGCAAGAAGGGATGTGAATGATATTATGAAAACAGAGTGAAGGAATATGGAAGGAAAGAAGAGGGAGGAGGAGGAGATGGAGAAATGTATGAGAGGGGAGGAGAGGAGGAGGAAGAAAATGGGAGGAAGGTAGGAACAAAGGAGTAGGAAGATGGAAAGAGATACAGAGTAAGATGGAAGGAGATGAAGAGGGAGACGGGAGAAGAAGAGGAAGACAGGAGGAAATGAAGAGGAAGGTGCGCGGAGATAAAGATGATGAGCAGAGAAAGATGGGAGATGAAGAGGATGACGGGAGAAGAAGAGGAAGATAAGAGGAAATGAAGAGGAAGATGAGAGGATATAAAGAAGATGGGAAGAGGAAGATGGGAGATGAAGAGGAAGACAGAAGAAAAGGAAGACAGGAGGAAATGAAGAGGAAGATGAGAGGATATAAAGAAGATGGGAAGAGGAAGATGGAAGATGAAAAGGAAGACGGGAGAAGAAGAGGAAGACAGAAGGAAATGAAGAGGAAGATGAAAGGAGAAAGAAGAAGATGGGAAGAGGAAAATGGAAGGAGATAAAGCGGAACACAGAAAAAATATAGAAAAAACACAGAGCTTCAAAAACCTGATTTAAAAACAGCCAGAAACTTTGAAAACAGAAGCATGTGTAGCGAGATAAATGAAACCAAGAGGGCTAAAAACCACACAGATTAATTAAGAGAGAAAACCTTGAAAACACTGAAGAGATGAAAACAAAATATTTTAAGTGACACAGTAGGTTAGGCTGAACTTCTCCCTAAGCATTATTTATTTTGCAATTTCCACCCCATTATTATTATTATTATTATTATTATTATTATTATTGTATGTTGCTTTTGTTGTTGTAGACGTGGTTCGCCAAACTTAACATACGTGGAGAAATTAAGGTGTAATAGACAAAATAAATCGCTCGAGAAGAAGCGCTACGGCCCCATGCAAGCTAGAATACGGCTCGAAAATTGTCACTGAAATCTGAGAAATGCGAACCCTGAAAAAAAAAAAATAAAATAAAATAAATAAATAAAAATAAGATAAATGGGTTCTCGTCATTAATACTTTGGTTTTGCTGGAAAGACAAGGAAAGATGAGAGCAGAAAATTCTCAACATTCAGAAAACAAAAACAATCAGAAATAAATATCTTCAACCATTCAGAGAAGACATAAAAACAGCAACAAACCTTCAGAAACAGAAAAATAATCAGACATATGCACACATTTAAATATGAAGAAAAAAAATAAGCAAAACCTGAACTTCAGAGATATATATGAAAAACGAACAATAGGAGATAGCGCTTCTTCAAAACACACACACACACACACACACACACACACACACACACACACACACACACACACACAACAACAACAACAACAACAACAACAAACTAAACACTGAAAAAGCATATCTCAATAATCAGAAAGAAAAAAATGCGATTAGACACAAACACATCTTTACAAATACAAAAAAAAAAAAAAAAAAAAATTGAACATAAGAAAAAAAACACATGAACTTACTTTCAGACATACAGAGAATTTAAGGGAATGCAAGATGGTCTCCAAACACCTATAGTACACTGATATACTTCTGTGTAAATTGCCATGATGATGAATGAATATAAAGGAACATGGACTTCCAAAATTTGCAGTTGTATGGTATGAATTTTGACTCTATGACACCCTTTAAAAGATTACTGAAGTGGTGAAGAAATAAAGGAATAGCACCAAAACTTGTTGGATAGATAGATAGATGGATAAATAAAGACAGATAGATGCAGACAATAATACAGACACACACACAGAAACTGATGAAAAATAGTTGGTACCAAATTTAAGTTCGAAAGAATGAAAAGACAGATAGACAGACTGATAGATAATATAGACAGACAGACAGACAGACAGATCAGATAGATAAATAATGGACAGATAGACAGACAGACATATAGACAGACAGATAGGACATACAGATAGACAGACAGATAAAAACTGAGGAAAAAACAGATAAACAGGGTAGTCCATAAATAACACACCTCCAGAAACTCAGGAGGCAGTATATTATGTGTTGTGGGGACGGCTCAGTCTGCTGGTGTGGGCGTGGGGGTGGCAGTGGCAAATGAATATATGTATGATGCAGGACAGAGACAAGTGAAACAAAGAAAAAACAAAACAAAACTAAAACAGCCATACAATAACAACAAATCTCTCTCTCTCTCTCTCTCTCTCACACACACACACACACACACACACACACACACACACACACACACACAAAATCAAGCCACATACAGCAGTTACCCCCACAAAAGGAAGGCTTGGCAATTAAATCTAGGGTTAGTTAAGAGGGGGTTGTTAATGAGGAGGGAGCTATAATGGCCGTGGATCATTAGTATTACGGAGGATGTTGTTGTCTGTCTCTCTGTCTGTCTAGCTGTCTGTCTGCCTGTTTGTCTGTCTCCCAGTCTATCCATCAATCAAACTATCTATCTACCATATCCATCCACTAATCTATTCATGCCTATATACTCTACATACCTCTATCTATCTGTCTACGTCTCTCTCTCTCTCTCTCTCTCTCTCTCTCTCTCTCTCTCTCTCTCTCTCTCTCTCTCTCTCTCGTTAATGATGAGGGACCTACAATGATGCTGGGTCATTAGTATACGGAGGATGTTATTGTCTGGGGTGATTGTTTGTCTGTCTGGCTCCTGTGTGTGTGTGTGTGTGTGTGTGTGTGTGTGTGTGTGTGTGTGTGTGTGTGTGTGTGTGTGTGTGTGTCTATCTATGTGTCTATCCATTTACCCATCTATTTGTCCGTCTGTCTGTCTGTCTGTTTCTCTCTCTCTCTCTCTCTAGCCATTCATCACCACCCCTCATCACTCATTGATGGTCACTTCATCACATAACCCACTCATTACCGAAACACACACCCACACACCCACACACACACACACACACACACACACACACACACACACATAATTTCCATCCACCGCAGTGATATGGTAAGCTTTTTTGCATAAATATATCACTTGTCTGTAGCTAGTATATTACCCCTCTCTCTCTCTCTCTCTCTCTCTCTCTCTCTCAGTATGTATGGTGGTTGTAAGAATAAAAAAAGGAAAACTGTCATCGTAGTGAAAGGGTTGGCTGGAATGCAGGGGAAAGAAGAGCCAAGTAAATGGAAGAAGGAGGGGAAGACCAAGAATGAGATGGAAAGGCACTAGAGGGAGGGAGAAGGGGAAAGGAGGGGAGGGAGGGGGGAAGGGGAGGGAGGGAGAAGGGGAAAAAAGGGGAGGGAGGGAGGAGGGGAAAGGAGAGGAGTGAGGAGGACAAGGGGAGGGTGGGAGGAGGGGAAAGGAGGGGAGGGATGGGGGAAGAGGAGGGTGGGAGGAGGGGAAAAAAGGGGAGGGTGGGAGGAGGGGAAAGGAGGGGAGTGAGGAGGACAAGGGGAGGGAGAGGGAGGGGAGAGGAGGGGAATGGGGAGACTGGAAGGGACATAGATAGAGGGAAAGGAAAGGGAGAAGTGAGGAGGGGACAAGGGGAGGGAAGGAGAGGGAAGAGAGGGGAGTGGGGAGATGGGATGGGACAAGGAGAGGGAAAGGGAGGGGAGAGGAGGGAAATGTAGATGGAGCTAGAATGATTGTGTCTACCCAGGATCAGCTCTGGCATTAGGCGCTTGTAGATAGATAGATAGATAAATAGACAGAAAATAGGTAGACAGACAGACAGAGATAGATAGAGAGATAGATAGATAGATTAGAAATTCCAGACCCATCAGTACAGGTGTTTTTCTTCTGTATCAGCAATTAAGAGGTAAAACACACACACACACACACACACACACACACACACACACACACACACACACACACACACATTACTGAGAATGAAAACATTGACACTGCTTCTAACCCCTTCACCACGAGATAAAGGTCCGTATCCCAGTCGGTCAAAGAAGCTCCCTAACACCTCTTCCTGGGTGGTTTATTTTTTGGATCAAGTTGGTTACCATAATTCTGTACCCTACTTATGCTGAGTATGGAGATAATATAATGATTTAAGGAACACAAAAACAATAGTAGTGTATAATAAGCAGAATAAATCGCCTAGGAAGAGATATTAGGGAACTGGGAACAATGCGAGGAAAAGTCTTCTGGAAATGACAAGAATAAACTATTATTATTGACATCAAAGAAGAGAGATTGAGAGACTGTTTCTAATCTGGGGAATTTTTTTTCTTCTTTTTCTTCATCATCATCATCATCATCATCTGCTTCATCATCATCATCATCTGCTTCATCATCATCATCATCATCATCATCTTCATCATCATCTATTTCTTCTTCTTCTTCATCATTATCATCATCATCATTTATTTCTTCTTCTTTTCTTTTACTATGGCTATAATTACTACTACTACTTCACTTTCCTTTCTTTCCTCTTTTTTTTTTTTTTTTTAAATACTGGAAGATTTATTTAGATATCAAGATATTTCTTTGAACTGGAGAGGTCAAGTACAGCTTTTATTTAACCATTCACTACAACAGTCCTCACATCAGCTTAATAAAATCCCTTGGAAGCAGTGAGAATAATAATTAAAAAATACATTACCAGATTAAACGAGGCAATACATTAAATTATCCCTCACACACACACACACACACACACACACACACACACACACACACACACACACACACACAACACAACACAATAAATAAACTCTATAAGCACTGCATGATTACATCCTTACAAAAAGGCTTAATACACATAACAATAGAGAAAGAAATATTAATTAGTGATAATATAAAATAATTGGAGTAGTTTTAGTATGTATGAGGCACAGTGTAAATAAACTCTCTCTCTCTCTCTCTCTCTCTCTCTCTCTCAGGTTAATACTGAAGAGGGGGAAAATAACAGCAAGAAGATTCAAAGGACGACATGAAGAACAGAGGCATCAAAGGAAGTGGAAGTAAGAAAGAGGAGTTACAATGAACAAAAGACAAGGACAAGATCAAAAGAAAGAAGATGCTGAGGAAGAGAAGAAAATGAGAGAAATAAAGACTGCAGAAAATGCAGTGGAGAAATAAACATAACTTGAAAAAGGAATGAAAGACAACTAGAGTTAAGATAACGATATATGGAAGATACATTGGATAGCGTATATATATATATATATATATATATATATATATATATATATATATATATATATATATATATATATACAGTTAGACAGATAGATAGATGGATTAATAAATAAACTGACAGACAGATAGCTAATATTTTATGTATATGTATTTATATATATAAAAATATACCGGAGAGAGAGAGAGAGAGAGAGAGAGAGAGAGAGAGAGAGAGAGAGAGAGAGAGAGAGAGAGAGAGAGAGAATATGAGGCAGATGCGTATATTAACTTGAACACAGGATGGCTGCAGAGAAGAAACACAAATAAAAAAGACAGAATGACAACGAACAGAAACAAGAATAGGAGATGAAAGGAAGGAAAAATATTACTGAAGCGAGGTGGAAAAAGGCAGAAAGAAAAATGGGGAAAAATGTATGAAGGAAAGTAATAGAAAAAACACTACGGGTAGGTCAGTTAAAATGGAAATAACACATCATCATCATCATCATCATCATCACCACAACTATCATCAACATTACCACCACCACCACAACACCACCAACACCACAACTACCATCTAAGTCATTCCACCGTGCTTCCTACTGTTATAATATGGCTAGGATATAAATTTAGCCAGAAGAAAAATATCATTCATCTTATTATAAATGGAAATTATAAATGAAGAACAATTTTTTTCTTTACTTGCAGAAACTATAGCAACCAAATTATGAAAAAAATGTAATGAAAATAATGTAACTTAAGAAAAGAATTATGAACATTAATTTTGGAAGTAAAATAATTAACTGGTGAATACTAACAGCAAGTACATCGTATGAACTAAAAGTAATGTACGTGGTGATCATCAACAAAAATTAAAGACTGGCTAATTACAACAGAAATCAGAATGAGATACTTATAGTAAAATATAAATGATCATTATAAAATATATATATATATATATATATATATATATATATATATATATATATATATATATATATATATATATATCAATCAATCAATCATTTCCTGTGGCACCCTCGGGGATGCATAGGGCCTCGATGAACTCACACCACCACATCCTATCTTGTGCTAACTCCTCAAGATCTCCTCAACACTCATCTCCAGCTTCCCGTCTCATTGTCCTCATCCACGTCTCTTTTGGCCTTCCCCTACCTCTCCTACCAAGTGCCACCCACCCTGGTGTACCTCGTACTATTCCCTGTCTCCTATACACATGTCCTAGCCACTTCCATCGTGAGAACCTAACATATTCATCGACCGGCTGCACTCCCGTTATTTCTCTAATTCTACTATTTGGTATCCTTTCCCACCACTTAACTCCTAATATTCTTCTAAGTGCTTTATTTTCAAACACCAAGAATTTATTTTCCATAGTCACTGTGCTGTACCAAGACTCGTGTCCATAAATTAAGATACTCCTAACCATTACCTTATAAAGTTTGATTTTTGTATGCACAGAGAAATTGTTATTATTCCAAATATTTTTAAGCATTCCCATTGCCTGATTAGCCTTCTTTAACCTTTCCTCGAATTCAAAGTTCAAAGAACCATCCTTGGCTAAATAAGTACCTAAATATTTAAACCTATCAACTTGCTTTACAACCATACCTCCAATTACACATTCCTGCGCATTTTCCATATTCATATTGATTATTTCAGTTTTTCCACAATTAATAACCAAACCCACCTTGCGACCTTCACTCACCAAACAGTCCAACACTCTCTGCATCTCTTCTGGCCCATCACAAATCAAAACTATATCATCTGCATAATCTAAACCCAAAAGTTTCCTGTTCTCTCCCCAAAGTATACCTGCACCGGTTTCTGTTCCAACGCGTTTCATAATGTAATCAATGACCAATATAAATAGTAAAGGCGATAGAACACCACCTTGAATTACTCCGGACTTGACTTCAAACGAATCACTCAGACAACCATCAACCATCACTTTACAAAATGTGTCCTCATGCATGTTCATAATGACCCTCACAAACTCCTCTGGTATTCCATAATGTCTCATGATCTTCCCCATAGTCTCTCTCGAAACACTATCAAAAGCCTTTTCAAAATCAACAAAACAAAGACTTAACGGTACTCTCATTTCATTAACTTGCTGCATCAAATGCCTAACTATAAAGATCTGATCATTGCAACCACGTCCCTTTCTAAAACCAGCCTGTTCATCCCTCAGAATACCCTCAACCACCGGCTCCAACCTATTTAACAACACTCTACTGAAAACTTTCAAAGCTATCGGTGACAAAGAGATTCCCCTCCAATTACCACATTCACTAAGGTTTCCCTTCTTCGGAACTTTAACAATTACATATATATATATATATATATATATATATATATATATATATATATATATATACAGCGGTATATTTATATGCTAATTATAACAGGAATGTAAGCAAGATAATTGTAATATCGGTTAAAATAAAAATGTTTTCTATAATCGAGATATACTGTCATGAAAACTATTCCCAAAGAAACAATTTAAAATATGAAAAACTTTCTAACTTAAAAGAATATTGTACAACTTATCCGCACAATAATATATATGTAAAAAAATAAATAAACCAAAAATAGGCAAATATGGACTCGTGTTTAACCCCTTCAGAACAAAGACATTTTCATTTCTTCCACACTTAATTAGTTCCACATACAGATGATTTTCTTCAGCTCTGGGGTAGAGACAGTCGCCATTAACCCCTCCAGTGCAAAAAAAATCTACAGGTAAATTCTACATTATTCATGTTACACAGACGATTTTTCCCAGCTTGGGGTAGGGAGTGGTCTGAAACCGTCTCCATGAACCCCTCCAGTACGGTGCGGTATTTTAATATATATAGCTACTGTCAGACGATTTTCTTTGCCTCAGAAAATACCCCCTCGTTGTGAAGGGGCTAATGAGGTAAAACAATAATACAAAAAATATGCAAATAATAATGGAAATAATTTAATAACTATGTAATAATTCATGTATTTTTAATCCCTTCACCACGATGACCTAATGTTTGGGGTTTTTCTAGCTATCTCCAGACGATTTCATTCAGCTAAGGGGAAGGCCTCTCGCAGTGAAGGGGTCAATGAAGACTGTTTAAACCCCTCCACTTG
>NC_137060.1:17292916-17295416 GCF_032717465.1 Coenobita brevimanus | reverse complement strand
GAGGGAAGGGGGTCGATGAGTAGATAAGTAGGTAGGCAGGTGGGTAGGGAGGGAGGGAGAGAGAAGGAATAATTTGTGAGATAGATGGAAAGATAAAGGGAGGAAGACGTGGAGGAGGAGCAGAGGAGATGAGAGATAAAAGGAAACAGATGGCAAATACGAAGACAGGAAAATAGATAGATGAGAGAACAGGAAGACAGGAGGAAAACCAGGAAGGCAGAACACTCAACAGTAAATAATAATAATAATAATAATCATGTGATCAAACGGCAAAAACAAATAATACTGCTGCTACTACTGCTACTAACAACAACAACAAGAACAATAATAATAAAAAATAATATTAATGACCAGAGAAAACGAAAATCTGAAATACCCAATGAAGGATGTGAAATTAAAGGAATATGACAATGAAAAAGAAAAGGACAAAGATAAAGAAGAAGAAGAAGAAGAAGAGAAAGAAAAAGAAGAGAAAGAAAAAGAAGAAGAAGAAGAAGAAGAAGAAAGAAAAAAGAAAGAAAGAAGAAGAAGAAGAAGAATAGAGGAAGACGATGAAAGAAGAAGAGGAGGAAGAAGAAAGAAGAGGAAGAAGATAAAATTCAAGATGACCCCAGAAGAAACTCGAAAGGTAAGAAAGGGATAGTATAGAAGAATATCATCATCATCATCATCATCCTTCTACTATAAATGAGGTAGCGAAATTTCAAAAAAAGAAATATAGAAAATAAAAAAAGAAGAAGAATTATCATCACATATCTCATTGAAAAAAAATAAAAATAGTAATAATAATTTCACTGAAAGGAGAGAGCAAAAAAAAAAAAAAAAAGCTAATATAGGAAAAGCAGAGAAGACTGAAGGTATGAAGAGAGAGAGAGAGAGAGAGAGAGAGAGAGAGAGTCAGGGAGCCCTTAAGAAGATAATTATACATGTAAATTGGTAGCGGCAAAAAATACACAAGGATAAATGGTCTTGACACCATCAGGTAGGCGAGTGGCATGGCTGGTAGTTGTGGTAGGTGTGGTGGTGGTAGTTGTGGTTGGTGTGGTGGTGGTAGTTGTTGTTGTTGTTGTTGTTGTTGCTGCTGGTGGTAGTTGTGGTAGTGGTTGGTGGTAGTTGGTGTGGTGGTGGCAGCTGTGACTGTCGTTGTGGTGGTGGTGGTAGCTGTGTCTGTTGTTGGTAGGGTGGTGGTAGTTGTGGTAGTTTTCGTTTGTGTGGTGGTTGTTGTGGTCGTTATGGTTATGGATGCTGTGGTACTGGTAGTAGCTGTGGTTGTGGTAGTTGTGGTGGTGATGGTTGTGACTTTGAGTGTGTGCTGATTGTGGTTGGAGTATAACTGTGGTAGTTGTGTCAGACGTGTGGAAGTTGTAGCTGTGGCAGAGGTGGTTGTTGTGGTTATTTATCTGGTGGTTGTGGCTGAAGTGGTTATGGTGGTAGTTATATTGCACATGGTAGTTGTGGTTGTAGATAATGGGTAGTAGTTGTGGTGGTGCATATAATGGTTGTGGTGATAGGATTGGTGTTTGTGGTGGAATTCTGGTGGTGGTGGTGGTGGTGAACTTGTGGTAGTGACAGTGGTGTGATGGTGGTTTAGTCTGGTTGTTGTAACTGTGGAGGTAGTTGTGGTGGCAGCGACAGGTGTGGTAGTAATGGTTGCTGTTGTAGTTGTGGTAGATGTGGTGGTAATTTTGGTAGGTGTGGCAACTGTGGTAGGTGTGTGGCATTGCTGGTTTGGTGATTGTGGTAGCTGTGGTGGTATTTGTGGTGGCTGTGTAGGTAGGTGTGGTAATGGTGATAGGTGTGGTAGTTACAGTGGATCTCTTGGTTTGGTGGTAGTGGTAGTTGTGGTAGCTGTGATGGTGGAAGAGAGGTGGTAGCATGGGTGGTGGTAATGTTGCCAGATGTTGGCTATGCCGGTGACAATAGTGGTAGTTCTGGTTGGTGTGGTAGTTGTGATGGTAGTGATTGTTGTTGTTATTGTTTTTTGCTTAAGTGGCTGTGGTGGTGGTTGTGGTTGTAATGGTAACTGTGATGTTTGTAACAGATATGGTGGTGGTAGTGATGGTAGCTGTGGTAGTAGTGGTTGTGGTAGGTATGGTGGTGGTGGTAGCTGGGGTAGTGATAAAATGACAAGAGTATCAGTAATGGAAGAGTGGTGGTGGTGATGGTGGTGGTAGTGGATGATTGCTGATAGTTGTAGTTGTGGTGGTCTGTGTGGTTGTGGTGGTGGTGGCTGTGATGGCTGTGGTAGTGGTGGTAGAGGAGGTGGTGATGGTAGCTATGATGGTGCAGCTTGTGGTGCTAGCTGACAGTGGCAGTTGTGGTGGTGGTGATGGTAGTTTTAATGGTGATGGCTGTGGTGGTGATGTGGTGATGGTGGATGTGGTAGCAAAATTGGTGGTGTTAGTGATGAATGTGGTGGTGACTGTGGTAGTGGTGAGGCTGTAGGATGGTGGTAGTGGTGGTAGTGCTAGTAGTTGTTGCGGTGGTAGTGATGGTAGTA